>NC_135781.1:1139767-1156861 GCF_028453695.1 Augochlora pura
TCCATTGTCCATTTTATCCAATTCGAAGAATTGTTACTTTGAAATAATCGTTGAATTGTCAACTTGAGTATCGCTGAGGCAGACCCGCATGCTTCGATTAGAAAGACAGAACTCGCCCCTTATAGAAGTTATGGAACAGAGGTCCCGCTGTGACCGCCACGCGATCCCCAATTTTCTCCTAACCGCTAACTGGATTGTTCAAGGAGTTGTCAGCCCGCGGAGGATCCCGGAGCCCCGGTAACCTGATTTTCAAGGCTTAACTCTTCGAGGCACGCGATTCCAAAGTAATTAATACCGCGAGGAGCGCACGATATTTTTTTTAATACGAAAGGTGAAAGAAAACGTTTATTTCAGTTAAACAAGATATATATATATTATGTTCAGCCAGACAAGTTAAATATTACTTCAAAATGTGCGCCACCAGTACTCGCTTCTCATTGGTCACTGTTTTTCTTCAATAACTCATTAACAAAACCTCGAATAAAATTCTTCTAAAGGAAAAAGTTGCTCAAAATGATGTCACGTAACTTTTTAATATTATTTGAATTTCATAACCTTTCTGAATATTATGCACTCTTTGAACACCCTGTACATCCAAGCTAAGCCAAAAAAAGCCATAAAAAGCAAAGTCAAAAAAGGCCATGAAAAGCTAAGCCAAGAAAGCCATAAAAAGCTAAGCCACAAGAAGCTAAGCCAAAGGTGAAACACTCTTTAACTCCGCCCGGCCCCAAAGAGTTAATCCACGACCTCGGAAAAAAGTTCATACTCTCCAGAATATCGTTCATAGAAGCACAAAAGATCCACGATCGAAGGAACGTTCGAAAAACGGCCGGTTAAATAATGCTCCCGCGGACTTTGTAGGAATTTTTCCCTTGATATTTCGCTGAATAGACGCCGTTTAAACTGAAAGGGGCAGAGAGAAAGAGAGAGAGAGAGAGAGCAGAGGCCGCGGCGACGTAATGTGAAAACCAAGATTGAAACACGAAATTACATTTTCCGGCTATTATGCGCAGAACAAATAAAGTCCTAAAGAGCTATTCGGTCGGAGCACCCGGGCAACCGTTCGCTAAATCGAACAATTAACCGGCGTCCATTATCAGACGCACCGAAACACGGACCGCCCCGGTACGCGCCCCCCCCCCTCCCCTCCCCCCAGCGTTTCGATCAACGATCTGTAACCGACTGTTCAAATTGTCGCTTTGCCCGCCGGAAAGTAATCGGCGCGAATCGTCTCGATTGGTGGCCCGACAGCGCGAGATCTCCCCTTGGAAATCCCCTCCACCCCTCCCCCTAATTCCCTGCCCCGAGATTCCCTCCCCGCCTAATTCTCTCTCCTCCCCCCCGACTTAAATTAAACAGCGAAACTGAAATTAAACTACTCGGCGAAATTAAAGCAACCTCCGCGGAAAAATTCTCCAACTTTCAACGACCCAGCCCCGCGCTGCTGTTTTCATTCTCGTTTCGCGGAGCCTCGACTTTTGCAATCCGAGCGCGGCAAAATATTCGAACGTTCTCTTGCCGGACGCTGCAGGCGTCCCAAGAATTTGTTGCTCGATACGAGGGTCGCTGGGACGAGCCTGGAAAGGTGTCTTCGAGAGGGTGGAGAGCGCCGCGGAAAAATTGCTACGGCGGGCGTGCCGTCCGGTCGAGTGTTAAATTGAAAAAACGATATCCGTCCCGGGGACGTTTTTCTTGCCGACTAATTAAGCCGAGGGGGGGCGTTCGCGCCTCCGCGTTTCTCATCTTCCCTGACCGAAGATTAATCCTCCGATGGAGCCCCGGCGAAACTTTAAAACTCCCACGATTAACCGACGCGACGGGACCATCGGTCTCCGCGCGTTTCGGGGCTCGATTAAAATGCGAATTCCGGCCGTTTTCGCGCGCGGGGAACACCACCCTGTACCATCCGACTCTCATCGTTTGTATACTCTACTGCTAACCTAGAACTGTGAACTTTTATTCTGGGTTGCGCTAACCGATGCGACGAAGACGCTCCGACGAACAGATTTTTATCCGATTTCTAGAGCGTTTAGGGTGTATTGTAAATATTGGGCCAAATAATGGGGTAAATAATGTTTAATATAGTATGTATGGGTCTCCATAATTATTCACAGCTTGTAAAGTTACGTTAATTTTCACTATAATCGTGGAGCTTTAAATTGCATTATAAATCTCTGCCAGTGACAACTACACTTCGGATCTTTACGTAAAATAAATATTTTTCGCGTCGATTTTATAAAGCAGACATGAATGTATTTTTACTTTTAACAATAAATCTCTATAATTATTTGCACCGCTATGCAACATTGAATTGAAAATCTGCACCAATGACAGATCGCTCTTAAATTATACCGCTCTTCTCTACGTAAAATATATATTATTTCGCGTCGATTTTATAAAAACAGACGCAAACGTGTATTCCCGCTTTTAATAATCTTCCTTTAAAACTTCCTCCTTCGAACAATATTCTACAATTTTTCTCGCATCCCCCGCCCCGTATTTCACTTAACCCAGTTATGCCAGGAGCGCGTAAAATCCGCCTGTCTGCTTCTCTTCTTTAATTCACGATTATTGAGCCGGGGCGAAGTGCATCCCCGGCAGCAACGACAGGATATCCGTCTCTGTTTATTCATTCGGAACAGAAAATCGTGCAACATATCTCGCGATGAATGCTGCCGTGCTGATTATAAAGGCGATGCAAATTAGACGGCGCCTGGCCTTGCTTGTTCCGTTTCACGGTTAAACAGAGGTGAATTAACGAATGAATATAAATGAAATGGAATTACGCTGCTTGATGAATTTTTTGGAACCTGTGGTATAAATGTTTTTGCGTTTGTTGTGATAGAAAAATAAATTTTTCGTATTAATAAATAAGACAAGAATTTGAATAGCTAATTAATTAATTATTAGATTGCTGATCTTTGTGCATTTACTGCATTCGCTGATTTTTATAATTCGAGAGTAGGTATAAAATTGTTCTTTTATTTTCTTTTAGCAATAAATAATATTATTATATTATCTAGAAAAAAAACTTCTCCTCGATTCCAATTTTCGTAAAATGACATATAAAATTGAGAATTTACGTAAACATTCACTGTCTAATAATTACGATTCTTCGTTTAGGAACAGGTTCTGCGATAAACAAGGCGGCTTGGCAATTTAACAGCGTCCCCGAGCTAAACACTTGCACGATTTTATTGAACGGAAATATAAAATCTGGAACGGCTCGTTCCGGGCCCGTCTCGAGGACCTTAAATCGAACCACGGTGGCGGCGTAAACTGTACGGGTACTTAGATACGGCCATGAAGCAGCTATTAACCCGTGTATTAACCTGCTTTTAACCCCGGCGAAGAAGAGCAGTCAACAGGAAGGGAGTATTTACGCTTACGAGCCGATGTTTGATCCGCGGCGAGACGACATCGTTCACTTACGCCCCCTGAAATTCAATAATTCCTCGTATCTCGATTGCGAAATATCGATCGGTGAAATAGAATACCTGAAACAAGATTGATTTTTACAGGAAACTTCTTTTTATTATTTTTTTACGAGACAGAAATAATTCAATAAAATTCTAAGAGAAATTTATTTCGAGAGAATTAAATTCTAAGAAAAATTGATTTTAAGAGAATTAAATTCCAAGTGAATAAAATTCTAATAAAATCGATTCTAAGAGAATTAAATTCTAAGAAAATTGATTTTAAGGGAATAAAATTCCGAGAGAAATTGATTTTAAGGGAATAAAATTCCGAGAGAAATTGATTCTAAGAGAATAAAATTCGAAGAGAAATTGATCACAACATTTCCAAAATTAAGATTAATATTACAGTGACTGTGTAAAATAACGCAGGTCGATAATATTGGATTTAAAATCTTTTCTACGCTTTGCAATGTATAGAACATTGAAAAATTTGTTCACACATCTCTAGCATATTTGATTGGTACATTAGGCTCAAAGATGAGTAACCATATTTTTTCAATAAGCGCCATACGTCTTGCAGATGTCCATTTTAGGTCCATTTCAGACCTGAACTTTTCTTCCCTTTTTTAATGTAGAATCATCCCCTGTCCGATTCTACTACGAATTCCGGGACACCCTGTAGGGACGAGAAAAGGAAAGAGAGAGAAAGCGAGAAGGAGAGAAAGAGAGAGAGAGAGAGAGAAAGAGAGAGAGGATAAACCGGGGAAGAGCCTAAACGGCGCGCCGTCAACGAAAAAGCTTCCGAACCGGTTAAAGAAGACAAACGAGGGCGCGCGGCGCGGTCGAAACGAGCGCGATAAATTAGGGGAGCGGGCGGAGAGGGGGTTGGCAGTCGCGTGCACACCAAAAATGAATTTAAGAGTCACGGAAGATTGTGTTTCTTATTGCGACCGTTCCGGGGGCCCGCGCCGGGACGCCATAATTCCGGCCGGCCGATAAACCAAAATTTCCGCGACGCGCCGTAATTCTCCCAAACGTCCCCCGCCCCCCTCCCACCGGAAACCGCTTCTGAATTCGGCGCGAACCCTCCCGAGGCCGCCTCGACGCGGCCCGTTATTTACAAAGCCCAGCCTTAATAAGCGTACGGCGCCTGGCGAACCCTATGGCGCAATCACGGGCCACCGTTATTCAAAGTCTACGCCGCTTCCGGTTGCGGATTCCACCGTTCGGGGGTGCGTTCATCGACACGCGGTTACCGCGTCCTCTTTTCTTAACCCTTTACACTGTGATTTCTCTCACGTTGCGTTGATTAACATTTATTCGTTGTTAATACTTTCTTTAACAGGACCAAAACCTAAGGATCGATTTGTCTACAAGTAAAACACAATTGTAGTGGGAACAATTGTGATGATTTTGTTGCTTTGTTGAATATAAAAATCTTTTGTCAATACTTAGTATTGTAATTTGCTAGAAACTGCGCATCGACTAATTTTTATTCGAAATATTTCTTGTTATTTCACTTGGGTGTATGTGTAGGACAAATGCGTTATGTAATGCGCGAAATTAATGAAAATGCGTTATTTAATGTAAATATATATGCGGTAATATTGCATGTTATATTACATTATTATATTACGTTTAAAATAATTTTTATAGCTACAACGTTTAATTTTAGAAAAATTGTTAAATATGGCACTGTTCGTATGAATCGCGAGAATTAATTTGATATATGAAAAATACGGTTGGTCGCTTAAAATGAAAATGTTATAAGACAGAAAAATGATTTTAAATTTAGAGCTAGAATAGCTTCGAGTGCAAAGGGTTAATTCCGAAATATTTTCCAATTCCAAGGTGACGGCTGATCGGAGAAGAGCCGAGGACAAGATAACAGAGCGGCCCGCCGTGGTAAAACCTGTCCGACAGTTCGCATTGAAACCCGGTCGAATAATCCACGTGATCGATATTATACGGGTTGGCACGATAGTCAACTTACCCCACCGCAACCGCCCACCTGCGATAACACCTCCACGTCACACGGTGGTGGTGGTTGGTAGAACGCGCAAACACGCGCGTTTTCCTTGGCTGGCTGGCTGGCGCACGGGGTTCGAGCTATCGGGGGAACGGGGATAGACTGCGCTCGCGGAGTAATAGCTGTCATTTTCGGTGCCATTAAATTGATGCCGATCTCATGGCCGCCGAGGGAATAATACTGTCGGAACCGATTATTGCGAGTGATCTACAATTTTATTAGTCGGCTCCGTTCACGGCCGCCCCCCTTATTCGACTACCGACGATCTATCCCGTCCCGTCGAACAGGCCGGTTTCAATTTGTCGGAATTGCTCGAACGTTTCTGCGAGAACCAACATTGCATCCTGCCACACCGTCGCTTCGTAATTCACCGAATTAATCGCTGCTCCTATTTTCAATTTTATATTTCGAATCGATGTGGCAATACAATGCAATTAATAATCGACGGGGGAATGTAGCAGCGAATAATTAATAATACTAACCTAATGTAATTACTATGATAATATAGTATAGTATAATATAACATTTATAATATAGTATAGTATAATATAACATTTATAATATAATATAAGATAATACAATATTTATAATATAATACGATATAATTAATTTGCCACGTAGCTGGCTATTTACGCTTCTACCCGCTAATGAAACGTAAAATTTTGTAATTTCACGTCGCGTTGCATAAGTTGTTGGCCGATGCGAATGACGGGGGCGAAACGCGATGGAAAAAGTGCGCCCGTTCAACAATATTTGCGACGTCAACAGTGAGTGCATTGTGACGTGTCTCCGGGGCACGTCGCTCGTTAACCAGAGAGTTAAATATATTATCCATTAGCGGATAATTTTACTTGGCCGCGACAAGCAATGTTCCACCATTATACGCTGGCTACTTTTATACGAATGGCGTGGGTATCCTATTTTTTTCTACTATCCTGCGATCCAAACCGTGCCGACCATTATGATTATTTAGATAATTGTACGCCAAGGAACTAACCCTTTGCAGTAAGAGTAATTTTAACTGGAAATCTAAGATATTTCTTCAGACTTATGTTTCCATTTTATATAAGCTGGAGCAATTTATATATTATGCAATTCAATTTTGTCGCTCGTGCAATGTTTTACAGGTTTTAATAATTTTTTAAAATAAGTCAATTCGATAGAAATTATTTTGTATTATATATACAAATTATTTTAGTTTGTATGTAACGAAAATATAATTTATATACGATTACATACAATTATACTATACATAATTTATATACAAATAATCTTAACCTAAAAACCGACCGTCCCGTTAAATGAAACGCCGTGGCGATTCTCCGGTCGCCCCTCGTCCGCAAAAGGGTTAATACAACCCGCCAGGCCCGAGCATAAATATTACACGGTGTCAACGACAGGCCCCCGCAGAATTTATATTTACAATTCCGTCGATCGTCGGCGGACACGTTTCTTGATTGATGCGCCGGTGGATTTTGTGTCGCGCGCGCGGGGGGGGAAGAGGGGGGAGGAGAGGGGAGAGGGGCGGCGCGTGTGGTGCCCGACGAATTTTCGCCGCCGGGATTATTTTCGGCGTTGACCGCAACTCTTTCAGCCCCGGGGCCGCGGCGCGGCGTCGGCGTCGGCCACGGCATCAATATTAATTCGTATCGCTGACAGGGCCGCGCGCCGATCCGATCCCGCGCGACGCGATCCGATGCAAATACACCGGCCGGAGGAATGAACGCGCGAACGCCGCGCCAATATATTTGCCACGGGCCGCGTTGCGGCGTGCTTTTACCTGGGAAATGGGATCGAAAGGTGTGATCGGCGAGTTCAAGGTGCTTCGACACGAGGCACTTTGAATTTATCTTCAGATTAAGAAGTTATATAAATAATATATAATATAATATAATATATAAATAATTCTCGACAAATGACGCTCCTCATTTGAGTGGTTTATCTCGAAAGCGCCGCGAGTCTATTTTTTTGTTTTCTTAAAGAATATTAATGGCGTCGAGTTTAGCAACATTTATACTGATTTGTCAATGTGTAATTTACATAAATTTATTTTAGCCGAATTTTACAAAATAGCATATACTATATTTTTGACAACGTTTAATTCGATCACATAAATTTCTCCTAGCCATGTTTAGCTAAAGCAGCACATATTATACATTTATCAACGCGTAATTTGACTATATAAATTTAATTCAGCCGAATTTAATTAAAATAGCATACACTATATATTTACAGTGCCTAAATGGACTTAAAGCCGTTAAGAAAAATATATCCGACGCGCCGACCGAACAGATCTCGTAGATCGTAAAAAGAAGCTTCCGATTTTACCGAAAAAAACGTGCCGGAGATTATCGAGATTTAACCATCTCCACGCCGATAAAAATCAGTTAGCAAGACACGCGCGCGCGCGCGCGTAAAATATCGCGAACAGGGAAAAAGGTTGCTTGTCCCCGGCGCGGGACGCAGACCGGGCAAAGTCGTAAATGTTATACGGTCAATCTCTCGCCGTGGCGTTGCGCAAAGCTCTCGCCTATGGTGTTACGTCGTCGGCCATTTCGAAACGACTGCTCCCCCTCTCTCTCTCTCTCTCTCTCTCTGTACGAGGCTGATAGAAGGGTAGTTTACGCAGCGAGCACCGGCACATTAACATCGAATAATTAATCAGCGGATCCAGAGTGTAATCGTTCCCATCGAGTTACTCTAATCCCGGCTGCTTTACATATTTTCCATGGCCGCGTATTAGCCAGTGTCACACGCGTTCGACCGCATCAGCTGCGCTCTGCCGCGGACAGTTTATTGATACCGGGAATCGATATTGGGGGCTTCCACGGCAGCTCGATAAAGAGAGAGATGAATAGCGGCCGGTTTGCAGCCGCTTCACTTTAGAAATTAAATAGTTTTTAGAAATTAAATAATAATTATAACCATCACCACTAATCGTCAAAAATGAAAAATAATTAGAACCTTGACGTAGTCTTTAGAAATTAAATAATAATTATAACCATCACCGCTAGTCGTCAAAAATTAAAAATAGTTAGAACCTTGACGTAGTCTTTAGAAATTAAATAATAATTATAACCGTGACCACTAGTCGTCAAAAATTAAAAATAATTAGAACCTTGACGTAGTCTTTAGAAATTAAATAATAATTATAACCGTGACCACTAGTCGTCAAAAATTAAAAATAATTACAACCTTGACGTAGTTTTCGAAACTGAAAAATATTTCATAAAATACTATATTATTACACAGGTATTACAATTTTATAGTAATAATAAAATGGGAAATCGATTCGTATAATTGAATTACAATTTCATCCCATTTTTCAACGATTTATTTTGATGGATTAGGATTAAATGAACTCTAAAAGTGACGACGAGAGAAAGAAGAACAGTTGTATGATTCTGACGAGTTCGATGGCGACATTCGTACCGTTGAAGAATTGTCCCATGCGAACCCCATCGGCTTTTTCCAAGTCGCCATTAATGCCTTGTTTTTATTTAAGAGAGACGCGGAGGAACTTTCGAACTGGAGGCTAATAACATTGAATATTAATGAACCCCGGATCTTCTCGTCTACTCTCTCCCTCTTTCCGTCTGTCTCTCTATTTTTCTCTCTCTCTCTCTCTCTCTCTTTCTCTCTCTTTCCCACGCGCCGTCGACTCTCTCATTTTTTACGCGACGGCCCTTCGCGAAGGTGCTAATGAACCGGAGAGGGAGGAATAAGACTATTGTGCCCGGGCAACAATGCCCCGCTCCGTTCTTTCTCGTTAAGTCGCGAAAGGGGAGCCGAAACGCTTTTATCCCGTTGGCGAAGTGGAGGAGGGGGCCAGCCGGAGCCAAACAGGGCTGAAAATCGGTAAGGGAATTGGATGTATCGAACGGCGTTGCCCGCTCGGAGATACGGGTCTATCCCGTTTCGGCCAATAGCATCGATGAAACATTTCCTATACCACACAATCGCGCTTATAATCATAGAGCGTCCCCCACGGCGAGCCTTTTAATTAGTTTTGGGATCCTGGTAAAGACAATCGACGCGAGGACCGACAGAACGAGCAAACTCCGTCGAATTTGCCGAGGATGTCGCAATCCTTTCGTCTCGCTCGTTCCTCCTTTTATTTGTCTTTTAATTAGCTTCGCGACAGCGAGCGATCCTGCGTGGAACAATGAATTGGATGAACGTGTCGAGGTTGTCACGGGCTCGCTTGTGGACTCGTCAGCGAGGCTGTTCTAGCGAGTCCTGTATTAGGTAAGGCTGAAACGACGTTTTCACGGTGTATATAGAAACAGGGACGGTTTTAGGTATCTTTCGGAAAAGGAATCCATCTGTTGGACGAATAGCCGATGCGGCCACAAAATCGTCGAATCTCACCTCGACTACCGGCACCAAAATCACCGAGAATTCCCCGTCGCAGACAGCGCGATAAACGGTTTCTTCTCGCGACTCGTTCGCCACTCGTTCGTCCCGGTAATTGCTCCTGCTCTGCGAACGGCACGCGGGGACGTCGCCGCTTTGCGACCGTGTCACGGCCATGCATATCCCAACATTTATTTGTCCGGCACAAATATAGATCGCCGTCAAAGCGTTTGCGGTGCCCGAAACTCTAATTACCGCGGGGCAGCGCGCCCGAAAACCCGGCCTCGTTGAAAATTAGAATCGCGCCGCGCCGCGCCCCGTGAGAGAGGCAGCGCCCGGCAGATTACACGTGTCCGATATATTCGACCAATCACCGGCCGTAGACGCCGATTAATTTGCTTAATCCCTGGTAGATTAGTCGAGAGAGAGAGAGAGAGAGAGGGGCGGAGGTAGGGAGGTGGGGGGAGAAGCCGAGCAGCTCGGAGCCGCGATAATGCCGGCCAACAATCTTAATCGAACCAACCCGGGGGCCGCCGCGTTTCGGACTTTCGCCTCCCCCGTCTCCGCACCCCCGCACACCCACGGTCCAGGCCCCGCGATCCGTCTCCATATCTCTAAACAATTAATTGGATCCTGGTATCCCCGGACCATTCCGATATCCGCGCGGAATTTCTCAGAGAATTGCTCTGGATCCCGGCGATCTCCAGCCGGGGATCCTCGGGCAATCGACGGAATTGCAGGGGAAACGTTCCGCCTCTGGACAATTCGGATAGGCGCCGGGACACGTCTCTAAGACGTCCGTTCTACGTCTTGCGCAGAATGTTAGAGACGCCTTTCTTCGGTGAATTTATTGGAATATTTCCCTGTTTAACACGTCGACGACGGCGTCGATATTCACGATTTTCTCCGCGAATCGGCGAACAGAAATTTACAAAAATTACATAATCGTGTCAAGTTTATAATATCGAATTCATAGTTTGTCTTCGAAATTGAAGACGCGGCGAGCACAAGCCGCGCAATTTTTCCGCCGATAGAAAACGATCAGTCCGATGTACCGTCACCGTCGACCGGTTCGTCCGACGGGGAACACCGTCGCTTCGACGTCCGGGGGAAAAGAAAAAAAAGAAACGGAGGTCCCGTAGGGGACGGCCCCGGAACGACGTCGCTCGTCGAGGGACGAGATTCGGAATCTTTTAGGCGAGCCGTTTTCCATTAATCATGCACGGTTCGGTCGTCCCGATAAGCGATTCCGCGTCGCGGAGCGACGGGACGAGACGCCGGGGCGACGCGTGTATTTCGGTGAAAGATGGAGAGCCGGTGGGTCCCCAGCGCGGAACCCGACGACGAGACGTGCTCTCGCCCCCGCATTAGGCTTTCACGTGTCGCCAGCCAATCTAACGCGGACGTCCTTCCGGCGCGAATGAATGATTCGTGGAGCGCCGCCGGCCCGACCGGTGCTTCGTTTTTAAGGCTCCCCGGGGACAGCCCGGCGAAACTAAACCAGTTTCGACGCTAGTTTTACCCAAGCGACACCCGCCTCGGATTAATCTAAATTAATGTTTGCGCCGAGCCGGGCTCGCGGCGGCCTCCACCGACCCTCCCCCCTCGATACACGCTTTTGACAGCTCGACGAGGGCTTTCGAACCGCGTCGCGCCTCCGGTTTCGTTAATTTTTCAGCCGGCCGATGGGAGAGACCCCTCGCGCGCAGCCTTCGCCGCTTCGCCGAGTACCGTTAATTATTAAGCTAGATTTGGTTATTAACCTTGGTTAGGGACGCTTATGGTCTCCCGCGTGCTGAAACTATTGCCAGTAACCCGAGGAAATCGATGCGAGCGCGCGCACGGTTTTCGCAATCTTGCGGTCGGTGGTATTATTACTAAGGTGTCCTCCCATAGGTTCCCTCATATTTTTTCATGAACAATTAATAAACCTATTTTTTGATACAAATATAATAGTAAAATATAAGCCGTTCTGCTCTATTACCTTCTAAGATTTAAGATAACGCTTCAGCTGTTTAATTTCGAAGCGAATTTTCACGCTGATCGATTATATTTTTCACTAAAAAAGTAATCGATGACACGCGACTTAACTTCTCAGTTCTAGTTCGATTAACCCCTCGCGCTACGAGATCTTTTCGTGCTGCGTTGATTATAGCACTTTTGGGTCCTCGATAATTTCATTGATGGAACAAGAGGATTTTTCATTTCCTGTCAATCGCAGATTTTCATGACGGAAGATTCAAATTTTATATACCTTTTTTTGCTAACGAACACCGCCTCGTACAGTGTCATTAATTCGCATAATATAGCGTTATTTAAATACCAGCGTTCGGTTCCGTAAAAATTCGCGTTCTTTCGATCGAAATTAGTCGCGAAGCTCGCGGCACCGTGCACCGGCCGAAGAAGGGAGAATTATTAAAAAATTCACGCGGATTACACGGCACAAAAGGCTTTAAACCATTTAACCCCCCCGTTACTCCGACATCCGGATAAAAAACTGTTCCGTACAGAGGCCGCGCTGCCAGCCCCGGATACACACACGCGCGCGCGCACAGACAGAGTCGGTTATATATATATATTTTTTATTGTAATAATTATGGCTAGCTCGCGTCAGTTTCGCTGACTTTTATATCTCCGCTGCGCTTACATCGTTTTGTTTTTAACGCCTCTATAGCGGAACCTACGAATTATCATACAACGCGCAAACCTCGCGAAAGCATAAAGTAAGTCGCAGCTTCCGTTTCGTCGTGAAGAAACCGAAAAAAATGGCAACGCGGGGGGTAGGGAGGTGTTGCCGCTGTCAATTTCCGGTTTGCCGATTCCATTCGGTGAAAATCCGCGATCTCTCGAAAGAGCGTTTTGATAATTCGCAATTCCGGCAATCTCTTCCTCCGCCGCCGCGACATCGCTGGGAAAAGAAAAAGGAACGCGCGACAAATATACGAAATAAATGAAACGAAACAAAAATTGTTCCGCCGATGATATTAACCCTTTGCGGTCACGCAGCGACTCTGAGGTCGAATTATCTAAGAATTATCGTGTCACGTTTCGAAATAATTTTTATCGAATTCACTTATTTTTCAAAAAAATTGTTAACAGCCGTTTACTGTTGCGCGAGTCGCAAAATTCCATAATGTACAAAATGGACTACGTTGTATCAAATTGAAACGCTACAAGTCTGAAAAGATATTTTGGATTTCCAGTTGAAATGGCTCCGACCGCAAAGGGTTAACCACAAACATCAGCGCTTCATACTGTTTTTTTTAATAGAGTATGAAAGTCGGTTAATTTATAATTACGAAAAACGAAGCGGAATAAATTGTCCACCGTTAATTTGGTATTCATAGTCCTCGCCGAGTCTTTTATTCAACGTTTTATAATCGACGCGCGCAACATTTTACTTTTTCGACTAGAAAGTACCGTCGCAGTTCCCACGCTTGTCGCAACCATAATTAATAGAAATAAAACGAGCCAATGAAATGTATAGAATAAAATTTAAGTACCGCTACCTCTAAAAATCTACAAAAAGTTTCACTGAACCTAAAATCCTGTTACAAAACAATAATATCTTGCAAGCGATGCTCTTGAAAGCTGGCAAGAAATAATTTCCACGGCGAATTTGATTCGGATTTGATTCGCTGCCGGGCGTACTTAATTTCATAGTAAATTGATCTTAAACGAAAGGGAATCGTCGTAGAGACGTTCGCAGAGCCCGTTCGTCGTCTCTCGGTTGAAATTTTCTTCGTCGACCGGCATCCGTCGGAAGATCCGAAAGTTTGCTGCGGCAGCAGCGCGCGGAATAACGCGGCTGGGTACACGCGCGAATGTTTGTCTTTGCTCGGGCGCGCGACGCGGGCAATATCATGCGAGATTATGGTTAAGCGAAAACAGGGTCGCAGACTCGTAACATTCAATTTCGAGGGGGCCGAGAAGCCCTCTCTCTCTCTCTCTCTCTCTCTCTCTCTTTTCCGACTCGTTTCGCTCGTTCCACCAAAAGGGCTCGCGAAATTTCAGGAAATTTCACGGGGCGCAATCAAACGTCTCCCCTCCACCCCCTTTCCGCGTGCAGCAGAAGGGGGGCGTAACCCTGGAAGAGCCGAACGATTCGCGGAACATCCTCGGTAAATAAGCGCGGGTCCCCGGCTACGAATATTGCGAGATTTAATATTTCGCCGCGCACGATCGCGTCCAACGGCCGTCTGATTGAAACTGCTCCGGCGCCGCGATTCCCCGTCGATCCTCGCCCCGCGGAGCTTCACGAACTTCGAACTTCGACTTCCTCCTTTCGACGGATTCCCCCTCTCTTTCTTGCTCCGGGAAATTCGCCGCCCCTCTCTCTTTCTCTTTGCTTCTCTTTCCGTTATCTCTGTTCCTTTCTGTTTCTCTGTCTATTTCTTTATCTGTCTTTCTTTGTCTCTTTCTTTGTCTCTCTTTCTTTAATTTAATTTCGCGTGACTTTTTATACTTAAAAATGGAATATCGAGGAAGCTGAGATCAGGAAGTTGCGACCATATTTTCTATACGAACGTTGAGAGATCGTCCGCGGGACCTGTTGTCGAAGAAAGAAACAAGGAATCCCCGGGTAAGGAACTTCGTATAATAAGACAATAACTTCCCCGGCCACCAATTTCCATTCGGCCAAATAGAAATCTCGGAGTCCGACATTTTGTTTAAATATTTATAAACCGTCGGAACCTTTTTGGCATGGCTAACTTCATAAATTTTTCAACGAACGCACGGCGAGGGCGTTGCACCTAAATCCGAGCAGCACGGTCTTTGGACATTATAGGCTGCGAAGAGCACGAAAGATGACGATGATCGCTCGAAACGTGAAATTCAACGTTTTTTAGATAAGGTAATCGATCAAAAATTATTTCTACGCTATACTATCGTATGGTCTAAATAGTTTCTACAGAAATTACGTTGCGGTATCGAGTTCTATATTACGCTATATTATGGTGCAAAAATATTTTCCACGGGAAAAACATTTTATATATATATATATATATATAATGATTTATTCAATGTGCAGGTTGCTGGTGAATAACGGGTAGAATTGTTTCTCTGTAATAACAAAGATTTTATTATTCTGAACAAGATAATACTTATATAATAATTATTTATCCTACCTGTAACAACAAAGAAACAGCATTCAATGTTATTATACACACTATTTTTCTTTATTAACTTTCTTATACTTAACCTCAATTCTTTGCACTTCGGCTTATATTGTCGCACTGACGCCACATGTCTATTCGTTCAATTATCTCAATACTATTGGAGATCTAACTTACCGACTTATTTACGCGGTAAATTGAATGTAAGTAAGGATGCTTTCCCTACATATATCATCGATGAATTGACGGTAATAAATAAAAAAAAGATCGCAATTGGTACGTCGTCGGCGGTGTTTCGAGCAGTCGCCGGAAGACAAAAGCGTAGGTCGGGAAAGGTCCGTCAAAAGCGATTTGGACGGGGCGCGCGGTCGGATCGCGGCCGGATAAAACGGGCCGGGGGAAGGGAGGGGGGGTCGTGGAACACAGTGTTCGGTCGGCCGGCGAAAAAGCTGGATTATGCAAATCCTATGGAGCCGTGGTAAGCTCGAACGAGATGAGCTCTCGCGGGGGAAAGTGGTTTCGCGGCGCGGGGAGAACGGCGCGATGCTGCTCGGGCCCGAGGACACTTAATGAAATCCGACGCAGTCAACTCGATCCCGGACCTGTTAACATGGGCTCTGTTAAAAATCCGCGGCCGGGTAATGGGCGGTTTTACGAGCGCTTTAATATGGTCGGCCGACGGACGTCCCGCCGCCGGGATCGCGGATTATTTCCTCGGCCGGAAGCGCCGCGCGGCCCGTTTCAAAGTTTCAGCGTCGCCGTCGCGGCGACAAGCGACGCCCCCCCCCCCCCCCCCCCCCTCCACTCCCACCGGCACCGTAAATATTTTAATTCGCCGCTGCGCGAGAATTCCGCGCCGTCCTGTTGTGCCCGCCTTTTCCCCCGCGGCGGCCCGCGCCCCGCGTTCATAAGTCATCGGACGCTGTTTTCGCCTGCGATGGCGAAAATCTTAACCGAACCTCGACGGTTTCGTCGGAGCTTTGAATCATTTATGGAACTCGAAACCAGCGGATGCGGGAATCTCGTGGATCTGTATAGAAACTCCCTGCGATTTCATCGTTTTTAGCTAGTTTTGCTATAATGAGTCAGACGGGAGGATTTTGTGTATAATTTCATAAATATTACTGCCGGACAATTTTCTCTATTTCGAAAGAATATTCGAATTTTCTACCATCAAAATTGAGTAGTGAAAGCAATCGATGGCAATAAAGAAGCAAAAATCTTTGCAGGAAAATTGTTAAGAACATTTTATATATAACTTAATAAATATGACTGCCAATTAATTTTTCTATATCGAAAGAATACTCGAATTTTGTACCATCAAAATTGAGTACTAAAAGCGATCGATGGCAATAGAGAAGCAGAAATCTTTGCAGGAAAATTGTTAAGAATAAAAAAAGATGTTCTGGTCAATACAGTTCCGAAAGAGATCGCAGCGCACTCGATTAGGCAAAATTAGGATAACAAATTCTCCGGCGTCCCTCGTTTCCGGATTATTCGACTTGTTTAGGGCACCGTGGCTGTCGCAATCGAAGGATTAATTATGGTATAGAACTGCGAGCAATTCCATTTTCTCTGCTTGTGTTTGAGAAATTCGAGGACACCCAAGTATATATTTATAGAACATGCATAGGAGATAAACTATCTAAATTATTTTCCAATAATAGGGGGCAGCGGCGCGCGTCGATTATTCAACGTTACGCGCGCAATGGATTTCGCGGTATGTAAGTGCGCGCAATTAGAAAATGGGCGCGTCGATCGTGCATAAAATGTTCGGCGGTGCAGTTGAAGCGGAGAAGGCCGAAACTAAATATATTCCCGGCAAGGACCAGTCAATTATATCAATCAAGCAGATTCGCGTCCTCCCTCTCTCTCTCTCTCTCTCTCTCTCTCTCTCTCTCTCTCTCTCGCAAAGAGCAATCTCGAACCAATTAATTTAATCACGTTCAAGCAGGTTAAATTTTGATTGCCGCACGGCTTCGCAACGGCAGGCGCCGGTTCCTATTCTAATTTACCAACTATACTTGATATTATTAAGTCAGCGTGTTCCCCCGGTCTCCGCGCTATATATGTATAGTCGACGATCGAGTTAGACCGCAGGATTACCGGGGGACCACGTCGGGATAACGCCAATCTGATCAAATTAGAATCAATGTAGTCGTCTGAGGCGGCC
>NC_135781.1:1156961-1165558 GCF_028453695.1 Augochlora pura
GAATAGTTAAATATTTTCACGGAATTTTTGTGGTTGCTGCGGTGACAACCGAAGTTGCCAACTAAAGTCTCGCATCGTGTACAGAGTGTTCCAAAACTGACTCACAAAATGGAAATAAGGGATCTCAGAAGTAATTTTAGGCAATTTGTTGTTTTAAAAAAATTTTCCTCGAGAGTTAACGAGTTGTTAATAAAAAAACACTAACCAATGAAAGGCGAGCCATTCGTGGCGTTAGCCGGTCGATGCAACGATCAAACGACGGTTCCGCTAATTGGCTCGGCCGCCTCGCGCTAACCGAGCTCGCCTCTCATTGGTCACTGTTTTTCGTAAATAACTCGTAAACGAAGCCGCGGACCGAATTTTTGCCAAGGAAAAAATTGCTTCGAATAACCTTAAGAACCCCTCCATCTTCTTATTTCTTTTTGATAAAAGTATAAAAATCTTTCGCATAAAAATAGTGAAACTTATGAAACAGTCAAATAATAACGTCACGCGAAATCGGTGCCGCCTTTTTAGAACGTCGCCAGAGGGTCGACCGTGCATCTATCATCTCCGTTCCCGGAGGATCGCGTCGCGATCACGGAATGCACACGGAAAGCAACACGGAAGAATATTCTCCGGAGGTCGGCCGGGGAAAATCGTTTAACGTCTCGAACGCCGGGGATAACATAGAATCGCGCGTGGTAAATTCGCGCGATGTTTGCCGGGGATTCGCAAAGGAGGCTGGAGATGATGGCACCGGACCGATTCCGCTCACGTCCGGCCGTTCCTTCGCGTTAAAATCACCGCGATTTCGTTCTCGGTTCTTGGGACACGCGACGGCGCACGGTGCTGGAAAAGCCCGAAATCCTAAAAAATCGAAGTTGTCGGAGGGGGAATTATTGACTCACCATAATAATGACTCCGTATCATGGGAAAGACCAAATATATTTTAAAACCATACATTTTATATCATGACATTATATATTGTTATATCGATACATTATATATCAAACTGCACTTTGTTATATACCATAAAAATAGTATAAGCTAGGAAGGTGATTTCAGATTTCCGATGAAAGTGGCTTCGAGCGCAAAGGGATTAAAAATGTTCGAAAACGTGTGGAACTCTCGCTCTGTACATTTCCAAGGTACACTCCGGATCGACGCGCCCGAGATACGAGAGACGCCGCGGAGAAGCGTTTATGTCGACGGGCATCGCCGCGACGGTGTTTAGGGGAAGGGGGGTTTCGGGAGGGGCGCGCGGGAGGATAATAAAATCCGAACGGAGATAATGTTGCATTGAATCGAGAGCCCGGTCCTGTATCGCGTCGCGATCGATTCCTTTAAGGGGCGAACCGGGGCTATTTACGAGCCGGTGTACAACGGAATCGTGTCCTCGCGGAACGCGTTCACCTACTCTCACCCCACCCCACCGGCGAGCACCCAGGCGTACACGGACGTAATAAAAGAGGAGAGGGGAGTTGGGAGAACGCGCGCGCGGGACCGAGAGACACAGAACACAGAACGATCGTCGGCGCGCATGGGAACGGTTATGACGCGCGCGATGTTCCATCGAATATGCATTATTCATTGTTGCCCGGTGTACCCTTTGTTGTCGGTACGTGTCGAGGGTAAATATTTATCCGCGACCCTTGTACCTTCGGCTGCTCCAGGTATCGGCAACCTATCGAAAAATTCCGTGGGGGGTGATATATTTTTTTTTTTTTTTTTCGAAACCTCTCCCCTGCCCTCGATCCGCTCAACTTCTACTGAAACACCCCCTTGACACACACACACCCCCACCCCTCTCCTTCTCTCCATCCTTTGGCTGTATTTCTTTATTGAAAACATACTTCGCGTGTTCCCGGTTCATTTTTAACCCTTCGCACTCGAGCGGTGACTCTAAAAAATGAAAAATAATAACAATGACGATAAAGTCAGTCGAAATAAAAATAAAATAAGAAAACTCTATATATTAATTTTTATAACGCTACTAATTTTTAAATCGCGCCGAATAATAGTCTAAAGGGAAAAAATACATTGTCGACTGATTAATATTCCTCGCGATCGACTCGAACAATTTCTATTTCACATATTGTACAATATATGGCATACGCGCGCTGTACCGTCGAAGGAGCATGCTTCCCCGCTGTAATCGCGTAATTTCACTCGAAACGAATATCCAGAACGAGAGATGCATTTCGCTTAAAGAGACGACGATAAACATACACGCGAGATACGCTTTTCCACGGATTCCGTCGCCGTCGCGGTAAATAATTAATATACACGCGCGCGCGCGCGCGCGGAATCGGGCTCGCGTCAAATGGAAACGATGAGCGACGAGAGCGCGCGGCGACATTAAAGTTAATCATTGTTTCGTCGAAGGCGCCACGCGGCGAACGAATTCTCTTATGCAATTACATTTTCGCATTCGGTACTCGCGCTACCAACTTATTTTTCCCCGTATCGTTCGCGAAACATTGATAGCCGTCTCGCCGGTTAGGCGAGATACGGCGACGCGGCAATTAACGCGGAGCCGCCGCGTGCCGCGATAATTGTTACAATAATTGAATCCGGCAAATTGTCGCCGGTGTTTTATTTACCAGAATCCGACGCGTTCAGGCTTTAAATCTTTCGGTACCGGTACTTCGTCCGCCATGACGCCATAAATATTGTCCTAACCGTTAAATAAAAACAGTGATTAATAAAACAATATTCTTTTTAAACAAAATCGTTGCCTTATTAATTATTGCTTTATTTCCCAGGTAAGATTTCGGCTTTAACCCTTTCGATACGAATGCGCTCTATTTACTATGACACCATAAATATTGTCCTAAGCGTTAAATAAAAACTGCGATTAATAAATCAATGATTTTTTAAACAAAAATTGTTGCGTCCAGCTTTAATACTAAAAGATATAAAATTCTGTCATTTATACCGATCGTCGCGTAAATGCCGACATATTCGGCGCCCGTCCCGAAAGGGTTAATCGACCCGCGATTTTTGCGTAGCGACGGTAAATTATTGTTCGAGCAGCGTCCATCGATTTTGTTAATGCGGCAGCTCCATCGGGGGGCATAAATATGGAGCGGAAACTGTAGTTTTAGCTTCGCGCGGACGAGAGACTCTCGGGATCAAATTTTCACGGGCGGTGTTTATTAATTCGAAGGCCGATTCGCGGACATCGCTACTTACGCTGTCCGAAACGCGTTTCATGGCTGTTCGTTGCTGTTTCGATGTACAAAATTTCGTCGAAATAATTTCGACTCCTAAAAATTCCACTTTATAAATTGCAGGTTATAAAATAAGGTTAAATAGTGAAACGATCGCAAGAATAAATTTCATGTGCATAAAAGTGCACATTGTTGCATGAAATAAAAATACTATAAGCCGGAGAAGTTATTCTAAATTTACGGTTAAAATTGTTTCGAGTGCAAAGGGTTAATAAAATTCGATCTGGGCGATTAATTTGTCCCGCGTCGAACCTCTATCTTAACAATTGTCTCGCGGTTAATTCACTCGTTCGCGGGTTGGTCTTCCCCGGCACAATTTCCTACGACAGAGTGATCATCGGCTAGGACCGTCGAACGGCGCGAGAAGAAAAGAAGAAGAAGAGAGAGGGAACGGGCAGAGAGAGAGAGAGAGAGAGAGAGGACAGCAAACGTCGCCCGGAATATTTCGAATTTAATGAGGCGGTAGCTTTCAGCGTTCGACTCGGCCATCTAATTAATTAATCGGGGCCGGGTCCAATTAAGGCGAGAGCGTCGCGAGCCACGCGAAAATCGTGTTCCTTCTGAGGCGTCGGTTTTTCAGGAGGCAAGCCCGGGGAAAACAATTCGTTCGAGGTACAACGACGAATTAACGCGACGGCCGTTAATTGCGTTTGGTCCGCGCGCCTCGCCGTTCGAGCATCGCGCGCTACTAAAAGCGTTTCCATTTCTTTCCGATCTTCCCGCCCCACTCTCCCCTGTCTCTTTCATTTCTCTCTCCATCTCGCTCCGTTGACATTCGCTCGACGTCCAATAGGAGGACAAACTTTTTCTCTTTCGTCACGTCCAATAATATTAAATAAGATAATGAATATTCCTTGATTTCAATAGATTTATCTTGTGAGCAACGAAGGGTACGAATACTTATGGGACCGACTGTACGCGCGGCGTGCGTTCGGTCGGCTGTCTGACGCGAGGCTCCTCTCTCGGAAGCTGTTTGCACGTGCCCCCCTCCCTCCCTCCCTCCCTATGGCAGCGGAGGGGGTTCGAGAATCGCGGGGGATTCGGCGACGGATTTGCGCGCGGGAGTAGAACGAGCGTGTCGCGTCGAGTTTCTCGAGAACGCGTTTGCTTACACCACTTACGGAATTGCGTGTCTGTGCATCGTGTAACTCCGTAGGAAATCGGTTTCCGCCTGCGTCCCGTTTAACGAAACGGAAAAGTTGTTGCCGGGACGGGCGTCTTCTAAGAGATGCGCTTCCGACGACAGAGAGTGAGAGAGAGAGCTTCCCTTTGATGCGCCGAAGAAATCCCGACAGGAATTCGTTCGACGATTTATGAATTTCTTTGACGTTCCCTTCGTCTTCGATTTTATTTATGACTGTGTTTAATGGTCGGTATATTTAGTCGATCAATGTTAGAATTGTTTAATGGACAGTAGGTTTGGTTAATGAATTGGCTACGTTTATTTAATGGAGAATACACTTTTGTAATGAAGAATAGATTTATTCAATGAACAATACAATTATTTAATGGACAATATATTTATATGAAAATGTTCCCGAAACGTTCAAAATTGTCTTCCTAACTTTCAAACAGCGACAAACCTGTTATACAATAAATCGAATTAAAATCGAAGTAAAAATACAATAAATTAACTGAAAAATTGTCATCTAAATCCGAGGAAACAATTTTATCGCTCTAACGCATTTAACACGGTAGTCGAAGCGTTAAACGCTAGAGAAGAATCAGCAACAAGTATGGCGGTCCTCCAAGGGATTCAAACGAGCTTGACATAACCTGTCGTTCGATCCGCGATCATCTTTCCGCGGAGCGCGGCAACCGCCTGGACCGCGAACGCGTTAATATTATTTTCGAAATAGTTGATTATCCGCGAAGAGTTCAGGCGACTGCCGCTAAATAGCCCCCCGGGGGCAAAGCCCGGCGAGGAGCGTTTCGCATAGTTGCGCGCGGGGGTCGTCCCGGAATCTTGGATAGAACGTCTGCAGGATGTTTCCCATAATTTCGCCCGCGGATCATCCACGGCTCGGCGAGCTACTTTCGTCGTGCGAACAGGTCGAGACGAGACTGAACGCGCGCGCCGGGGTGGTGGGGGACGAGACGACGCCGGAAAATGTCGATTCTGAAAATTTCTGTTTTCTATCCCGCTGTCGCTTTTGCATTCCTCACACGTAATTAACTTGATAAAACTGATAACCCTGTTTCTTCTCGTCCAGTTTATACACTTATTCATTTATTCATTTATTAAGCGTTCCTCGGAGGCCCACTCGTCCAATATAAATAAATGCTTTAATTAAAATTTCAGACTCGCCGTCGTCCACATTTGTTCACGTCCAGCTGATTAAATGACTAATATTTATTTCTATGTTAATGCGTCAGCCGTGTTAATTATTTAAGCGTCGCCTTGAAGGGAGCAATTACAACAGAAAATATACTCACCTGTTGTTATGTTATATTCTCGCACACATATTAATATTCGTATTATAAAAATCATGATAGACACCGTGCCAGGATAAATGCTGTACACTTAAAGGTTTAATGATTCGACTGGAACCGATAATTCTACGACTGGGAAGTCGATAATTCAACGGGCGTATAATGTGCAATAATTCATGGCGATCACGCTGCGTTAAGTCGTTTAATAGAAACATTTATATTCAGCTGTATATTCTGATAATTTCATTTTCTCAGCTATGGAGAGATTATGCTATAAATTCGACCGTATTAGCATATATCACAGAATTAATTGCCGTCCGTACATTCTCGTTGTTACTACCTGTCGCCTGTATAACAAATCATAGTTTATAAGTTTCCGCGTCAGCTGTTCCGCGAGCACTTTTAATTCTCTGCAGCGATCGATTCAAATAACTTATCGGCAGGGGTCGAGAACGTTTTCGATTGCCTTTTGGCGGTACCATTTTCAATATTAACATAACCTTTTCATAACTCTATTAATTATTTATTAACGTAACCTTGACACAACTCTATTAATTTATTATTAACGTAACCTTGACACAACTCTATTAATTTATTATTAATATAACCTTGACATAACTCTATTAATTTATTATTAATATCACCTTCACGTAACACTATTAATTAATAAGAATTTGAATAAAAATTCAATGATCTTCAAAGCAGAACGAAGCCATGGAAATTGTTGACACGTTCGAGAAACAGCTACGTAAATGATCCGCAAAGTCGGGAAGGCGTCGGCGAATTAATTTTCGCGAAGAATAATTTTCGAGGTGGATTTCCGGGGGCATAAGTTGGCGATTCCTTTTCCCCGATAACCATAGCGCCGCGCGCGAGCGTTGCCCGGCGCTATCCGAATTTATCCGGATAAATCTGTCCGTTCGAAACTGACCCACCCACCCCCCCCCCCCCCCCCCCCCTCCACCCTCCCGGCTGATTTATCTCGGGCCGGGGTGTACTTCATCTTGCCGCATCGACGAAATTGGGGAATTTGCATATCGACGCCGCTCGAACCCAGCCCCCCCCCTGCCCCGATTATTGAAAAGTCAAAACCGCGATCCGTCAAGGAACCTCGGGCCCGGGAGATCACCTTTTCCCCCAGTGCGAGATTGAAAGCGCCGCCGCGCGGGGCTCCCTGAAATATTCAATCCTGCGCGACAGCGTTCGTAGAAAATTCGGATCAGCGCGGAGAGAACAGAGAAATATTTGCTGGTCGCGTGTTATTGCGTCCGTACCGAAATATACGGATTATTGGCGAAATAAATGTTTCGGGCTTTTTTTTCAGAATTGTATATTTGTTGGCTGCAAAGAAAACAAGTTGATCGGATAAATCGACTGAAAGTTAACGCTCGACGTTTCTTAACGCAATTATATTTATATATATTATTATTATTATTCGAATAACGTGTCAGGCTCGTTTGTAAAAATTTAGAACATAGTTCGCCGAATATAAATAATAAATCGGCAGATAATCGACGGTAAAAAGCGCCACGATTAGACCGGCGCGCTAATAAAAACGAATTTATGGGGCTTGGCTTCCGGTGACCAGCTCCCCGGTCACCATCGAATAAATAGTAAATTCTGATTCTGACGAAACCGACAGCTTTTCGGTGGAGCAACGAGCGCCGATGATCGACGTTATTCCTAAAAACCAAATCGGATTCTCGCAAAGTAATTGAACTGTATCACGTCCGACGGATATTTAATTATCGCGGGGAAGTCTCCGGATTCGTTCGCCGGCTTTCGGTAATTAAACGGCTCGCACGAAATTATGCAGTCCCGCAGATCGACGCGGCGTCAAAGAAGAATATTTGCGTTATGAATCGTAAGCGAATTGCAGGTATTTATGCAAATCCTCTTAAATTGATGAACGCCGGGGGAAGGGGGAGGAAACAGCGAGAAGAATGTATCGGAACGTTTCTCTCGCCGTATTATTTGAACGGTGATAAATGGACTGCGGATTTTATGCGCTCGCGCGACAGCAGCGAACGATCGTAATTTCAATCAACGGTGATTGACAGAAATAATACGGCAACGTTCGTAACAAACATATTAAATATTTACGAATTATCGCGTCGCGCGCGAAGTCGGATTTTATGTCGTTTAGGAGAAAAAAGAAATGAACAGGAATAGGAACAGCAGAGTATGAAAAATTAACGAGAAATTAAATGATGACGTCGCCATCGTCCCTTCGGCTTGGCAAAATTATTAAAAGAAAGAATATATTGTTATTTTATTTTCGTTTCTATTAGTTTGTTCCGATTTTAGTTTAGAGTTTTGATTATTATTGACCAAGTTACGCGCCGAACAAAGAGCGCGATTAGGTGAAGCGGAGACCGATTCTTTTTGCTCCTCGCGTCGATCGCTTTATTAATCTTCTTCTTTTACCAATAGAAGCGTGCCTGTATAGAACGACTATAAGCACGCAGGTTAAACGAAGCGGACAAGATAACGCCTTGTTCCACCACGGAAACTCTGCCATCCACGAAGAACATTGTCGCGAAAGCATGAGGCGGTCTTTTAAAAATCACATCGAGCCATAAATCTTGCACGGAACGACGGCAACAGGACCGTCGCGTCGCGGAAAAGACGTTAACAGTCCCAGGATCGTAATTATTCCGAATCCGCGTTGCAATAAGCATCGAAAATCGCGGGACCGCGATCCGGTCTCCCAGGCTCTATCCCGAAATCAGAGCGTTCCAGCACTCGGCTCCCGAGAGTGCCCTCTTTTATCACGCTCATTATCACCCCATTCAACTTGTTCCTTCTCTACGAGCGTTTCACGAGCCGGCGAGCATTCGGGCGCGCGCTCCGCTCGGCGCACGGCTCTCTCGGCTCGACTCGCGGCTGCCGGCCGTCTGAGAATCGCCGGGCCGTGGATGCACTTCGGCGCCGGAATTTAGGGTCAAT
>NC_135781.1:1165658-1189250 GCF_028453695.1 Augochlora pura
AGCTTCACTCGGCCGACTTCGCGTCAGCAAAGCTCGTCCCTCATTGGTCGCTATTTCTCGTTAGCAAATCCTAGACAAAGAAGCGAGGAAAAATATTGTAAATATATGCATCTAGAAAATAACAACGCGAATCTATCGACCCCTGTCCCCTCCTTCCCTAACGCGAAAGAAAAATGGCAAGACGTCAGAGGGCGATGGCCCTCGTCCACGAGGGATTCATTTTTCGAAGGGCGGACCCGCGGAGTCAAGTTGATCCGAGGGGAAACTCGGCCACCGTGTTCCGTCGGCTCGAAAATTGAATAAACATTCGAGAGCGCCGACTGCCGCGACAAATTTCAGTACCCGTCGAGAATTTCGGACCGACACGTGACCGGGATACAGGTCCCGAGTTCCTCGGCCCCGGGCAGCCGAGAAGGGAAAAGACGGTCGCGCGTTGCACACGCGTTGTCTCGCCGCGCCCGCGGATGAATAACGAGCAGGGGAACGGGTCGCGTATCGATGCACCACGCTCTGGTGCAACGCGGCGCGCCCCGTTTGCGCCAGTGCGACCATCCTCTGTGCTACAGCCGCGTCGGGAATATTTCCAAGACTCGCCGGGAATTCCGGGTAATTGCGGCGCGTTTAAGCGGCCGAGAACTACAGTCTCCCTCTCTCTCTCTCTCTCTCTCTCACACACTCTCTCTCTCTCGTGCGCGCGCGCGAGAAGACGTTCCATTTCGGTTACATGTGTTCGCCACTCTCGCCGGAGCGTACCGGGTGTCCGCGAAGTACACTCCCAAAGAAAAAGATAGCATCTCAAGATGGCTTCGAGCGCAAAGGGTTAATGTCCCTCGTTTGTTGGAAGAATGATCTCCGCTCCCCCACCCTGTCAGCGAATCCGCTACATCGGCGAATGATGTTTCGCGTAGCCGAGATTTTCGCGGATCCCCGATGTCCTCTGTCCGCGCGTTCATCGTTCCCGAGAAACGATCGCAATTACGCTACAACGGGGGGAGCGGAGTAAACTTTCGAGTTCGCGGGGGGACTGCGGGGGTAGGAGGTTGGAAAAATAGTGAACACACTTTATTATAACTCAACGATACTAAAAAGAGTTTATTCTAGATTTTGAAACAAATGTGGCAACATTTTACACAGTTCTGGGGACGACTCCGATTCTTCTTCTTCTCCATCCCTTCCTCGACTCCCGCGTCGTCCTACTGTGCTACCATCTAGCGGACTCGAAAAAAAGCACACAATAATGAAATATATTAAACAAAAAATGATGAAAACAATCTCCCACAGGGACGACGCCGCGGCGAAGAAACGGAAAGAACAGATTGCGTTTCGTAAATGCAATTTAATTACGGCGGCGCGGGGAGACGGAGACGGCCGTGTCGCGAACGAGTGGCGAATCATTATAGGTTATGGCGAACCTAGGAGAGAAATGGGTGGAGGAAGAGGCGAGGGAAGCGGAGGAGTCCTCTGGCCGGCTATTGCAGCAAATAAATTTTCCGGGGGACGGACGGACGGACGGCGCGCGGAGTTTACGAGGACGCCGCGTGAAAATACACGGCCGGTGACGAACGGGTTACCGTCGAGAAATCCGTTCTGATCCCCCCCGGGCTGGTTATCGCGCGGCTTAAGGCGGCTCAGCGGCGCGCGCGCGCGCGCGGACGCCAGTTACTAAATTACTATGGTCCTCGGCAAATGGACCATACGCTGGGAAAACGGCCAGGACCGAGTCTGGCCTGATCGACGCGACGCGGGCAGCTCTTCGCCGGCTATTGCGACCCTTCTTCGCACCCTTGTCCACGTTGTGGTCGGGGACTGTTCCTCTTGCTTGCCACCGTTGCAATCTTGCCACAGATTCGCTGCGACTCCGAAAACTGTTCGAACAATAGCATGATTTTTGGCTTCCGCGTATATTTATTCAGTACATTCGACATTTTACCGACAGGTCATTTGGCCGTGAATATTTTTATATCTTTCGTAGCATTGGTATTAAGTAGTTTTATGAATTATTTATTGGTATTAGCAAGTAACTATTTTATCTATTTTATTTATTTTATTAATCGCGAACGGTGCCTAATATTTAAAGAATCGTACGATAATACCTCAATGATAGATTGAAAATTATTGGTCGCTATGGTTACCGATTCACAGGCTACAGGTCGGTCAAGTGTTAAATAAATATATAAATATTACAATTAAAGAAAATGTCTATAAATAATTAGGTACGATGAACTTTCGATTTAATATAGAATTATAAAATGTTATCTAGATCGTCGAGAGAAATGTAAAGGACAGCATCGAATATTCACGCCGCGTATTCGGGCAATTTAGAAAATCAATAATTAATAAAAATTAATAAAATTCTTGAACTCGCTACGATACGCTAAAATTCACCTATAAAAAACCTTCCTTTCCGTTTTACACGAACAAACCGAAACAGGTACAAAGAAGATACGCTAATCTTCGCGAAGAACAATCCTCCGACATCAGCTCGATCCGAAAATATTTCCGGATCGCTGTCTCCGCTGTCCGAAACGGGATTCCTCGGTCTGAAAAATTCCAGGGAATATCTATCTATCTTTCCGGCCACGTTCCGTCGGAAAGGCGGGGGATCGGGAGTCGATCGCGTTCGAAGTTCGTTCGGTTTCATCGGCGACAACGATCGCGTGTCTAAAGTTTTAGCCCCGGGGTAATACAATGTCGAAATGGTTCGACGGGACGCGACGGTAACCCCGGGAACAAAGTCGGCGGGAAGCGGCCGAAGTCGCGCGTTCCAGCCCGCTTTCAATTATCGTTGACTGGCAAGAAGCACGAGCCGCCGGGAAATGCTGATTCGTTCG
Source organism: Augochlora pura (assembly GCF_028453695.1). NCBI lineage: Eukaryota > Metazoa > Arthropoda > Insecta > Hymenoptera > Halictidae > Augochlora > Augochlora pura. Next base: position 1,168,490 of record NC_135781.1, read on the forward strand.
GTTCTCGGCGACGATTCCCGCGCACGATGCTAGGTTATGTCAGGACGTGTGGGCGAACGGATCGCGAAGCCATTTCTGCGAACCTCCGACTGAATTCGCTGCGTATCTTCTCTTGGCACTTCGCCTCAGTTCCTATATGTTTTCACTGTCTTAAGAATCCTTCGAATGTCCTATGAATGTCCTAGAAATGTCCTAAGAACGTCCTGTGTTACAATCAAGACGCCTTTTTTAGACATCTAGAAGACATCGTATGAATATTTTTGAAACGGCTTATGAACGTTCTGTAGATATCCTTAAGACGTCTCGAATGTCCTACGAACGTCCTAAAAACGTCTTATACTCCCTCTAAACTCATATTCGGATAATTTAAAATATAGATTCACGATTTACAGTTTACTGGAACGACACGAACAAATTCAAATAATTATGGATATTAACCCTTTGCGAAACGAATCGGGCGAGTAGCCGGGCACGATTCGCGAAAGGGTTGAGGTGAAACGGGGCCCCCGGAGCGTTATCTCGATAAGAGCAGAACCGTGGCTGGTAGACGGGATCCTCTCGAGCAGCGATTCATTCCCGCGACAGTCGGTTTATTTTTGCGGCGACGGCCAAGAGAGAGAGAGAGAGAGAGAGAGAGAGAGAGAGAGAGAGAGAGCGAGGCATGCCTCGATGGTAGGAGCGATTACCTCCAGCGATTTTGTAACCTTCCCCAGGCAGCCGGCCCGCGGTCCCCCGCCCCGATAATTGAACGCATTTCGCCGCCTTTTCGATTTTCATTACGCCGAAATGAACTGGTGTCGCCCGGTGACAAGTTAATCCCGCAATAGCGCGTCCATTTTCCGCCCCGTTAAATGGCGTTCCCGTGTATACCCCCGCGGAACCCCGAAGCGTTCCCGGCTAATACGTGTGTACGCGTCCGGCAATCGATTTGAAATATTCATTTACGCCCCGGCGCCGTATAATACGCGCCGAACATAATGAAGAACCGGATATACTTTCCCGCTCGAATTCGACTCGGCGAGACACGCGCCGCTCGCTAGCACTTCGCCTTATATATATAAACTATAGTACTATATACTATAATATACTATAAACTATAGTACTATATGTACTATATACTATAAACTATATTACTATATGTACTATATACTATAAACTATAGTACTATATGTACTATATACTATAATATACTATAGAATAATATAGATGCTAATATAGAATAGTATAATATAGACTAATATATATGCTATAAACTATAGCATTGCGATGCGAATCAGAACCTTTGAATTCGGCATTCGTTCGGCTTTCGAAATGATTCGGAGGCTCGCCACCGGGTCGCACGGGGGTCCTCTATTATCTTCGCGTCGCAATTAGCGATGACCACCGATCACGTCCGGCGATGCACGAACGAACGGCCACCGTCTACAGAATCCGATTAGGATCATCCATTGTGCGAAGTTATCACGCATCCACGAGCGACCTATCCGCGCGTGTTCTCGTTCCTTTTTGGTCAGTTTCCCCCTCTCCCTCTATCTATCTCTCTCTCTCCGCGCCCGGGGACCACTCTTCTCTACCGTCGATCGCTAACAAGGCCGAAACTCCGTCCACGATTTCTGTGATAATTGGCAAAGTTCGGGGGTTCGATTTTGCCTTGGAAAGCTATCGGAACTTTCGAACAATGCTCGGACGAAAAAAAAAAAAAGAAGAAATTTTGTCCCATAACCACGCGAGTTTACCGGCGGGATAACGATCCATGGATCGCCGGCGAGGGTCGGGGGTCGGTCGGGGGAATCGGAACGCGTCACCGCTATTTAAACTTGTAAAAATGTTCGGCCCGGTTGCGAAACCGGTGCTGGAACTTTGTAAGAATTTCTGTCGTCGATTCACGTCTCTTATCAAATAAATCTGGTGTTTAAAAAAGGTATCGCGTTGCATAAACCTAATTTTGAAAAAAAAGTATCATGTCACCTGCATCTCATTTTTACAACAGGGTTAATTAATTGCGTCTATTTTCCTACTTAATCCGGCGTTTTATGGGTCCACCGTTCGTTCGACTGAAAACTTTCGACAATACGGCGGTCATGCGTAAACGGCAGAAGGGTTAGAACAGAAAATAGGAAATCGTCTGGCAGCAGGATTACCAGTCGTTTCCGGGGGGAGGGGGCGATACGCCGAAAAAGTATCTGAATGAAATTCCCTGGGATTCCGGTGGCTCAGAGTTGCGCGACAACTTCTATCGGCCCTCGCTTAAGGATCCCGGCAGAGCCAGCTCTCGGTTTTCCTTAAAACGTCCTTGCCCGTTCCATAACTAAATCAGAAAGATTGTATTGATCTTATATAGCTACCGTCGCCGCCGCCGCCGCCGCCGCCCCAACGAAATCAGAGCGCGCAATCCCGCCGAACGCGAATATAGAGATTGCTCGCTCCAGTAATCCCCGGGAATCTTGAGCAATTCTTGCAAATGACTATCGAGTTTGCGAACCGTCGCGTCGCGTCGTTCCCCCCTCCTTTCTTCTTCTTCCACGAGAAATATGCTGTCGGCCGTAGCGCGTCTCAAAAAAAAAACTTCTCCAGCCCCTTCCGCCGACGCGCACCCTAACCCCCATTGTTACGAGGCGAGGACTATGGCAACTGTTCGCCGTAGAGAAACTCCGTGTCTTTGAGAATCTTCTGTCGACTTCCTTGACGACTTCGTCACCCCCTGTTGCACGTCCCGAAAGTCAGATTTCTGGATGCGGGAAAAGGGGATAGCTTGTTGCTACGAAGCGAAGGAAAGGGTTGTATGTAATACAACGGGGAGGTTAGGAGGATTTTTTTAATAATTATGGCGATTGGACATTCTTCGCATTTGAAAGTTACAAGCATGGCGAACGATCGTTTTTGCATATATTAAGGTAACGGGAACTGCACAGTTTATGTAATTATTGTTTCAAAATTTGTGTGATAACAAAATGTCGACATCTTTGACGATGTAACGGGTGTCACAGTAATTGATTAATCTATCATAGTGATTGACTAGTCTGGGACTATAATTAATTTGAGGTTATGGTATTCATCCAGCGATTGGCTTGCATAGTGTTCATGTCGCTATTGCTAAGTATTTAGAACTATTCTTTATATATATATATACGCTGTAAAAATTCTTATATTACCTGGACAAGCGTTCCCGCATCGTAAAAATATTGCCGAATTCGGTGGCAGAACGATTCCAAAGGGTTTCGGGGCGCGAAAATAAGAAACAGGCTGGCGGGTGAAACCGGATCAGTCATCGAGTCACAGAGGACACGACCGGTCTCTTATCAGGAAATTGCTTTGACGGGAAGCAGTTCCTGTTCCCCCCTCTACCCCCTCCACCCCCCTTCTTCCGGTTCGCTCAGGATAAACACGGCCGTTCCGCCGTTTACACGGATAAAGCTTTACTCTCGCGAGTTGATTGGATTTCCCATGGCCCTTCGTCCATTATCAAGGAAAACCGGGCAGGTCAAGCGTAATAAACCGTCATCCGTCATCCAGGCAAAACACAGGCCGATCTTTGAGCTGTCCGTCCTCTTTCTCCTGTCGCCGACGTCCGGGGGAGATCGGCCCGCGAGCACGCCTGCCTATTCTATTTTGTTGTCAGAGACACTGACGGGCAAGCAGCGAGAGAAAGAGAAAGAGAGAGAGAAAGAGAAAGAGAGAATCGTTAATCTCTTGCCCCGCTTTTTGGATCGCGATCGACTAATCAAATACCAGATCATTATTTCGTAGAATATTTCTTCTTCAGAAATACAGATCTTAAATCCGGCTACGTAGATTCCGAGTTCAAGAGACGAAAGTGTCTCTTACCACCGAGTTCGATGGAGAATATTATTGCCGTTTTTCTATCGTCCGTTTCTTGGTCCGAACGAACAACCGAGGGTACGATAAATGCTTACTAAATACCCGACATCCCGATCGAAGCGTTTTCTAAAGAGATTTTGCGGTTACGAGTGTCGTCGATCCGTCGAGGTTCGTTCGACGCGTCGACGAGACTTCTTCTTCGGTGGAAGAAGAGTCGCGCGGCGATCTGTGGAATCGTCGTAACACAATGGACACGCGGCACAAGGATTTAAATAGCTCGAAGAGACATCGATGCCGCGTCTCGGCGGCTCCGATGGGTTTCGGTGATCGATGGCCTATTTTGGCCGATGGAATATTTCTGGCCGCAATTAGTCCGGCGCAATGCCGGTCGGTCGCTGGAGCGGGCCGTCGGAATGGCACAGCAAGACAAACACGTCGGAGGGGATTGGTCCCAGGAAGAGCCGGCCGATCTCCTCTGTTCCGACGATCCGGCCGGCGGTGTCTGCGCCGAGCGATAACCAAAGGGAATCCGGTAGCCGAGTAAAGGCGGCTCGGCGGCCTTTGTTGGCAATCGCCCGAGTGTCAAAGGACTCTTTCCTCTCTTCCCTGGCCCTTCGTTAGCGACCCGGCTGCCCACCGAGGGCGGACCAACCTTCGAGGGCGGACCACCAACCGAAAAGTCCGAGGAGACCTCGAGAGGACCAGGTCGACGAGGCTATCGGCGCCGATTCGTCCGGCAATTAGCCGTCGGATCGATTGGTTTAGGCGGCGCACAGTGGCCCGGATTGACGTAAGGCGTGCCATTGCCCCATAACGCTTCATTCGTGAAAGGTATAAACGCGAAACTTGGATCGATCGATGAAATAATGTCGGATTAAGGATTCGTTAAGAAAAAATACATTAATTTCATTACTGTTATTGCTATTATTATTATTATTATCGTTATTAGTATTGCAATTATAATTATAACTATTAGTGTCATATTTCTTACCATTTAATTATTGAATCTAACGCCTCTGGATCATTTGGATAATTATTAAATCTAACGCCAATTCCTTACTTGTTTTCAGTACACGATTTGATTGGTATCGGTAAAATTTTGGTAAAATGTCAGACCTTACGCTGATCCGGACCACTGTCGGTTTGGCCAGCAGCCGGGACGCCAGGTGTTTTCCTATCGATGCTTCGACAGCGCCGACCTGGACCCAGCCGGATTCGTTCCGGAACCAACAATCGTGTAATACGGTAATCGCGGTGCCCGGCACGTACGCCGCCGCCGAGACGAAGAAAACTGCGCGCGACTCGTCGTTGCTCGAGCGCTTGCCGCCGTGGTCCGCGCAATAACCGGAAACTCGACGGCCCTGGGTATAACCCCGGCGAACTCGGACCCCGGCAATGGCACCGTGCATTTCGCGGAATTGCAGTTGTCGCGGGACAACAGCGAATTCGGCCGCCGTCGGCTTCGACGCGCGGTAAAGTGGCAACTTTTGGCCGACTCCGAACAGAATTCCGACGAATCGATTCTATTTTTGTATATTTGTCGATTGTACTATTCAATTTTGCGATTTTACGCCTTGGCGTAATTCAACGAGTTTGAATCGTGATGTAATCGTTGACTCTATTATAAGTTGATAGCTGTGAATGTTGCTGCGTTCTTTTACGTTTGAATACTAGTTTCTTGTCATTAATAATTGAACGTACGAGTAAATAGATATTTACAACGTAGATATTTATATAGATATTTGGAACATACATATTGAGATAGATATTTGCAACATAGATATTTAGATAAATATTTGCAACATAGATATTTATATAGATATTTGCAGCATAGATATTTAGATAAATATTAGCAAGATAGATATTTATATAGATATTTGCAACATAGATATTTAGATAAATATTAACAACATAGATATTTAGATAAATATTAATAACATAGATATTTAGATAAATATTTACAGCTATTTAGAACATGCGAGCGAATTGACTAAATGTTTAGTAACTTCCCTAAATACATAGCAAACGTAAAAATTCCTCCTCTGCCAATAAATGATTAAGATCGAAGGCTCCAAGTTCTAAGCATCGCAATTCTAAAGACACGGCAAGGGGTTAAAATTTCGTTCTCCTTCGATTGCATGGCGATTCGACCAGGTCGTAGTTCTTGCGAAAATTACCGGGAGCCGAAAAAGGAAGCGCGGGGTCGGTTCTACAGAGCGATCGATCCTCCGGGAGCAGAAAACAAGCAGGTGTCGTCTGAAGCCGGCGTCGCGCGCTCGTCTGACAAAAGCCGTCGGAATTGCAGTAATTTTGGCAGCGGGTGTGCCCTCGGCGTCTGGATTCTCCAGGCCGTCGTAGCGATCGCCACTCCCCCCCTCTTCTCCTCCGGCTTCGTCGACGGCTGGTTTCCGCCCGGCGTCGCCGCCTAGCCTTAAACCGCCTTACGGCTCGTACGGCTTGTTTACCACAGCCTCCGCTTCCTCCTCGAATAATCAGTACCTTAACCACGTAGCACGGTTCTCGGGCGCGCGTCGCGCTCGGAATCCCGAAGAATTTCCGCGCCCATTCAAATGCTCGTTTATTCGATATTCGGTCTCGATCAGGCCTCCCTTTGTCGTACAAATAACCGCGGGAACGCCGGCGAACGAGGCCGCGAGTTCTCGGCGCGACGAGCTTCACCAGCGGCGAAGAGTTTCGGGCGACGAATCGCACGAGTTTCGGGTGAATCGGCGGATCGGTCGGGAGACGTCGCGCGACATCCGTTAAAATCATCCGCGCGCCGATCGAAACGGCGCGCGAGGGTCTCGACAAGCCGCCGATGCTAGGTAAACAAGGGTTCTAACCCTTTGCACTCGAGGCCTTTTTCGGTGGCGGGAACCAGCAACTCGAGACGGTTTCGAGCAAATTAGGCAACCATTTTACAAGTAATTTAAAAATATTTATTAACAAACAAACGTATAAAAATGATAAAATTTCGCAAGTTTATTTATTTATATGTCGAAAACAAGAAACTTTGGTAAATATTATACTCTGTAATTAGGTTTGGTGTGGTATGTTGTAAAACAATATCTAAGCTATAATTACTAAGCTATATAACTAATTACTATCGCATCATCGAATATAGAGGATGACCGAAAAGCTTCCTTTTGAAATTTTACCATTTTCACAAGGCAACGTATACAACTTGATTATGCAAGCTCTCTAGAATAACCAATAGCAACACCAATGAACTATAGTCATCGTCGTCGACCTGAAATGTCAAAGTAAATACCTTACAAATTACACGTAGATATAATTCGATATTTAAAAGAAAAATTCAACCGAGGAAGGATTGACAAAGAAACAAATTCGCAATCGTATTAACAGCGTTAATTACGAATAATTATTGCATCTAATTTATCCGGATGCTTTGGAGAGACGACTGGCATTAACTAGGAGAAATCTGATCGTGCTTCACGATCGACGTCGATCGTTTGTCGGACGTATCCGATCGGCCGATAGTAAATCGTTCCGACCGGAATTTCTTGTCGCCGGGTAAATAATCCAGTCCCCGGCGAAAACTGTTAACTAACCGGAGCCCCCGCGGACCGCGTCTACGGGAAGCCGAGTCTAGGAAATGCCGGTATCAAGTTTAATTGCATCGACGGGGGCCACAGGCTCGAACACCCCGAGGGGTCGCCGTTACGGGCAAGAAGCCGGGAATAAAGTAACCCGATTTATGCGCTGGTAAACTGCGATCCGATAACGACGATAACCGAAGAGAGAGAGAAAGAGAGAGAAGGAGAGAAAGAGAAAGGCGCAGAAATGGGGATAGAAGGGATAGAAAGACTAGGAGATAGAAAGACAAATAAAGGAAATAATATTAACCTTTTCACTCGAAGCCATTTTTAAGATCTAAAAATTATTTCAGACCTTAATATTAGATATTTAAGATTTAAAAATTATTCCACCCTCAAAACTCAAATATTCAAGATTTAAAAATTATTTCACCCTCAAAAATCAAATATTCAAGATTTAATAATTATTATAGCTTTACACCTTAACCTAAGAACGATTTCATACCCTATACAGTTAAAATTGCTCCGAGCCCAAAGGGTCAATCTCATCCCCAGAACACTCGTCTCTTTCGACGAAAGTATATTAGTGTCCCTATACAAACTTCCACCGTATTACGCGCAGAGATCCACGGTTCACGCGGAGGCGAGATCGCTGTTGCCAAGATCCGACGGCGTGGGTTCTCAAAGAACCCGGAATGTTTGGAAAGGAGGAAGTCTCGCAGAGGGCAAAGTTCACCGAAAACGCGGCCGGAATTATCGACCCTGGGGGGGAGCAGCCCGCGCAGCCGAAGACGTTGACGGAAATTGTAGGCGATCGATGGGCGATCGAGTTACCGAACGCTTTATTATCGGCCGCCCAAGAAGCGCCTCCGCGGAACGCGATAAATAATTTTCGACCTCCGCGCGAGCCTTCGCTGTCGTCGCGGCTCCGCGCGATACGCTGACGAAGTTAATAAAGCTCGGTTCTTTAACGGAACAGACAGAGGTAGAGAGAGAGAGAGAGAGAGAGAGAGAGAGAAATATATAGAGAGAAAAATAGAGAGAGAGAGAGAGAGAGAGAGAGAGAGAGAGAAATATATAGAGAGAAAAATAGAGAGAGAGAGAGAGAGAGAGAGAGAGAGAGAGAAATATATAGAGAGAAAAATAGAGAGAGGGAGAGAGAGAGAGAGAGAAATATATAGAGAGAAAAATAGAGAGAGAGAGAGAGAAATATATAGAGAGAAAAATAGAGAGAGAGAGAGAGAGAGAAATATAGAGAGAGAAAAATAGAGAGAGAGAGAAAAATAGAGAGAGATAGAGAAAAATAGAGAGAGATAGAGAAAAATAGAGAGAGATAGAGAAAAATAGAGAGAGATAGAGAAAAATAGAGAGAGATAGAGAGAGAAGTATATAGAGAGGGGGGAGGTCGGCGACGAAATAAATTACGGCGCCGCGACCGGCTGGATTTTCTCGGCCAGCGACGATCACGTCGGGGCAGCGTATTTCGAGCTCGCAGACAGTCGCGTTGATTATAACGCGATAAAGCCCGGCGCGCACGTTGAACCGCGGTTTTTTAATAAGCCCGGCATAATAACCGGATCGGCGCCATTTCCCCGGAATTTGCATATATTTTTTCCTCGGGGCGCGCGCTACGAGAATCGGCCGGGAATTAAACATGATTTCCTGCACGCCGCCGCGGCCGCGCGGATATTTTTCCGGCAATGTTTACCCCGCGTGTTTGCGCCTAAACGTATCAATCTGCAAATGTTTTTTGGTCAAATTCAATCCGCCCGCGCGTTTCCCAAACGGTCCCCCCTCCCTCCCTCCCTCCCTCCCGCTACGTCGGTTCCGTTGTTGCACGGCCGCGCGCTTTGTTGCGTTTTATTGCTTCGCGAAATATTTTGTTACCGTTCGGATCGCATTGTTTTGCAGCGCGACGTTAACCCCCCCACCCATTGTGGTGCCCCCCAAAACGCCGGTTGCGCGGTTGCAATTTGCGCGGCATTGTGTTGTTCCGTGTTACAATGCGGCATTATCTCGTGCCGCGTCGTGTGGCACCGTTTCCGGTGTCAATTCTACGGCAACGCTGTTCGCGATCAAATGCTCGTCGACTGTAACCATCGACGAGAGGGGAGGGGAGATCGGTGAAAGATTTCATACGCGAGATCTAGTCTGTGCGAGTGCATTGTTCGACTATTTTTAAATTGAAATCAAATTCTGTTTCTCTGCAAAGCCTAGAAGCGAAGGAGAATTATTTTACTCAAATTCCGAAATATTTTACTCAAATTCAGTTCGTTCGAATATATTTCAATAAAAATAAATTTTGAAAATTGGTCAGTAATTATTTACAAAAAGAAAAACCATATTTAACTGTTAAAACCTTCATTTAACTGTTAAAAGTGCCATAGCCAAAATTTGTTAGAATTTTGTTGCCAAAACTTGTAAGAATCCGCGATCAGTGCACAACAATTTATACAACCGTCAATTATCATTGAAACATCGAAATCGCAATCCGGCAGGAATCTCGCGGCAACACGGCAACTGTTTCGAGATGTAAATCCACGGCAGTCGAGGTGATAATCAGGCAACGGCGTCGAAGGAGAGAAAGGAGGAGGAGGGGCGCGCGCGCGCGCGTCGCGAGGCAATATCGCGGCCGGGCGGAATCACGGAACTAATAAACGCAACCCTAATTCCTTTCCGGTATAGACGGCGAGCGTGAAATCGAGTCGCAAACACGTGCCATCGGAGCGGAGAGTGGGGCGAGAGGGGAGAGAGAGGCGGAGAGGGGAGAGCGGCGAGAGTTCTCTTGTTCACGGGGTTTTCATAGCTTAATACCGAGCGGACAAGCGAGCTGACAGGGTGCTCGACAAAGGGTTGCGCGACGGAAACCGAACCCCGAGCGACGGGATAGAATGGGACGAGCGCCGACGCCCGACGGTCTATGGAAAGGCGTCGTCGTCGTCGACGTCGTCAAGGATAGAATACGTAATCGTTTCCTCTCGAACGTCGCGACGATTTTCTTCGTTCGCGAATCCGTGACCGGGCGAGAGTCAACGACGTGAGCTGGGTATCGAGGCCCGTCCTCCGTCCTCCCGACGGCTCCGTAAACAACGCCGGCGACGATTTTCCTCTTGTCGAGACTCCTTTAATTAACCCCTTTGCGCTGCAACAAAACCAGTCGGACTCGCGCGAGAGATTTCATGCGAGACATCTGTTTAGTAGGAAAATGATTAATTCCTTCGAAATCGAAACGAAATTGAATTCTTATCGAAGTCTAGAAACAGAAACGACACAGGCAATGCGAGAAAGAAAAATGATCTGGTAATATTAACCCCTTTGCGCTGCAACAACGAGTCTAAATATCAATATTATTAATTTCTTTTAAATCGAAATCAAATTTAATTCTTCTATGATCAAAGTTGAAAAATTAAATTAAATTAAACTAGCAGAAGGAACGACAATTGTCTAGTCTTATTATTAAAAATATTATGAACAAATAAGTGTTAATCAACGCAGCATGAAAGGAGACATAGTGCAAGGGGTTAAAAAGCAAATATCCTCTATCGCATAATAAATCTAACATCGCGTAAGAAAAAAAGGGAAGAAATTGATAAAAGACCCTACTATTTCGAATTAAAACGATACCTGGCGCAAAGGCTTAAGAAGTGGACCACGTCGGATCCTGGCCCTCATCGGGCTAAGCTTTCATTAGCAATTCATTTAGCAAGCTCGTAGACTGTGTCGCGTCGGGTTCGACCGCGCCGCCCTCGGACTCGCGTCACCTTTGACGCGTATTAAACTTATATCGCGTCAGTTTTGGATTACACTGGATCTGGATCGCGTAAAATTTGTACATGTACGATACATTAAGAAAAGTATAAATATAGCTAAAATACTGTATACAGCTATACCAAAAATATACATATATTATATACAGTATATCAAGAAAATGGTAATTTAGTTAAAAGGTAATTTAGTAAAAACTTTATCCAACGGTGCCAAAGAGGTTAGGATCTCGACAGTTCGTAAAGCTGACGCTCCGAAAAATTTCCAAATTTCACATTAACCCTTTCAGACATAACCTGAAATTGTTCGAATTCCCATTAGACCTTTAAATGCCTCGCATAAATGTTCGCGGTCCGGTGCATCGCGATCTCCTCTCTGTGTTTGCTCGCTGAATTTACAATATTGTAAATTTTGTCAGCGTGTATTACACTTACGGACTGTATGTTTATCATTGCTGTTTGTTCCGGTAGTTAAATATTTTACGATCATTATTGTTACGGCAAACACGTAAATAATCGAAACCCGGCCGAAATCCATTGAACGGAGTCGAAATTATTAACATAATAATAGTACACATATATGTATATATACAATATTTATATATGTATATATCAGACAGAACGTGCATATTGATTGAGCCACCATATTCGATCCAGCGACGAATTAAAAGGCAGCCGATTTAATCGCGTTCGCGTAATCGGCGAGCATCGCCACGATTTTTTCAAAGGTCTCGCGTTGTCGCGCGCGCGCCGTTATTCCGCTTCGCGCGCGACATTTACGCGCCGGATAAATTGTTTCGATTTGACGCGCACCTCTCTGCTTAGCATTCCAGCGGTTGTAATTAACGGCAATTGTAATATCCATTCCGATAACAACAAACGAATCGCGTTTAACAATTAATAACACCTGTCCGGCCGATCCGAGGACGATTGGAAAACCAACGATTCTAGCGTAATTGCGGAATCGATCATTCCGGGCGTACAGTAGCCGGCAAAACGTTAAGAAAACGAGAAAGAAAGAAAGGAAAATAATTGATCGCGCTAGAGTTGCGATTCTTTGAACGATGTCGGTTTGTTTAAATTTAGGAAGATTTAATAAAAGAGGGTGGCGATTGTTTGGTTGCTTTTAGGCATTTTTTATTTTTATTGTAATGACTTCAATTTGTTACTATTAGTATTTATAGTATATATTTGTTAGTATTAATATTTATAGTATATATTTGTTAGTATTAGTAGTCAGGTTATGTCAGGTAAATTTTTAATACCAAAATTGTATATATTGCAATCAGGTAGCCGACTGATTTTTATTCGTAAAATTTATCTTTTAAACTATAGAAGAAAATAGCGTCGCGACAGAGTTATATGGACCAGCCTGTATACGGTGTACAGTTGGTGTTCCATCAGGTGCGAACCGAATCCGCGACGAGCGGAAAAGAGGCGAGAGAGAGAGAGAGAGAGAGAGAGAGAGCGGAGTGTCGGTTCCGCCTCTCGTTCCAAAAACACATCCAATAGAGAGGATCATCTAACGGCGAACAGTCCGTAATCCCATCCACGGTTCGAGGGGGCGTCTCTCGGCTTCGCGCCTACTTCTTTCAACCTACTTAAACCGCGTCAAAGGAGCCCACCTTCCCAGAGAGAACTTTCCTGCGAGAGCACACACCCCATATCCGAGCTGGATGCAAAAGTCCGCCTTCGCGCGCCGAAACGAGTTCGGGGTCGGATCGACGACGATCCAACGGGATCGACGACGATCGAGGCAAATCGTCGCGATTCGTCTCTCTCTCTCTCTCTCTCTCTCTCTCTCTCTCTCTCTCTCTCGGCTTCCACGGGGAAGCCGGTCGACACCTCATCCTCCTCCTTTGTAATCCCCTTATTGCACCGCGCGGCGGAGAAAGAAAACACGACGGCCCTTCTTCTGCTCTCGCATTCATTGTAATAGCTCAATTTTTTGCACTTCGCGCGCTCCCGCTCGCGCTCCGACGACCACGACGACTCTTTCCTAAAAGCGAGCTGCGAAATCGCGCACTTTCGAGCACGCTCGAGCGGAAACACTGCGGGAGACGCGGCCCGGAAACGATAAAGGATGCGCGCGATTCGATTCTGCTGCGATGGTGATTTTCTGGGAATTTTACCTGGTTTTATTCGATTTTATTTTGGTAGATCGTTTGGCTGGATTTTATTCAATTTTATTTTGGTAGATCATTTAACTGGATTTTATTCGATTTTATTTTGATTGATCATTTAACTGGATTTTATTCGATTTTAATTTGGTAGATTATTTAACTGGGTTTTATTCGTTGCTCGGCTCGATTACAATGGATTTGGATTAAGATCTCAGAATTGTCGTTCGGAGTCGGCTATTATTTTGGTTGCAGATACAAGCGAATTCGATAAGCAGATTTAGTAAACTTTGATAACCAAATTTAATAACTAGATTTAATAACCAAATTTAACAACGAATCTTACATAACCAAATTTAAGAACGAAACTGAACAACGAAATTTAATAACGAAATTTAATAACCAAATTTAATAACTAGATTCGATAACCCAATTTAACAACGAATCTTACATAACCAAATTTAAGAACGAAGCTTAACAACAAAATTTAATAACTCAATTTGTCTCTGAAAAGGCAAATTTTCTGTACCGGTGGCAAATAAACAATCTCTCGAAATAAACAATGGACGATCGCGACAGAAACGTCTAATAAAATCGCGGTCGCTGATAAACAATATAAAGACCGAGCGCACGAACTTAACCGCAGAGAAACCGGTTCCCCGCCGGTTGTTGATAGCCCGTAGGAAGAGTAAAGCGGAAGGGACCGGATGCTCCGCTAAATATTTAACGGTAAACAGGCAGCCATATTACCGGCGATATGCCGCGGTATCCAGGATCACGGAGAGATTCGGAGGACTGGCGCTCGCGAGCGCGCGCTATCCCTAGACAATGCTGAGGACCGGGACAAAAGGATGAATGGCGGATCACGGTCGGAGCAGTTTCTCGAATGGAGGACGCGCATCTCTCGGAGCTCCGTGGTCTCGAAGCGCCTGAATGCGTGCGAGCGAGCGTGTGCACGGCGACGACGACGCCCGGCTGCAGTTCGCGGCGATTTCCGCGTGCGCGCGAGGATTTCACGGCGTCTGGTTTCGTTGGACGGCCCTCGAACGGCCCTATTAACCCTTAACCCATTGCACTCGAAGCCATTTTAACTGTAATTCTAAAATAATTTTTCTAACATATAGAATTTCCATTTGATAAGGTAAAGAGGTTATGTTCAATTGAAATTGAATCCTGTAACTCGTATAGCAACAGTTATACTTTTAATAATTTTCGAAATTTAATTTTTCATAATATTGAAACTATTTCTAATCATATATCTAAGCTTAAAAAAAAAGTCAATAAATATACTTAATCACACCTACATTTACACCAACAAGTTAATACCACCGCAAAGAGTTAAGAGTCGTTTATAGAAATGAAACTTAAATCGGACACGATCACGACTTCCGGTGGGCGTATCCAACGTCCAGCGATAGATCCGAACGTCTCTCTAAAGAAAATGGGAGGGGGAGAGGACAGAGCGCCGGATCGCGTTCGATGAAAGTAGAAAGTAGTGGCCCGGAGGGCAGGTCAGTCGATTTTCAGCAAGGAGAAGAAGTTCCCGGGTAGCCTGACGAATCGTCGGCAGCGCTCTCTCGGCTTATGGACCTCTCGATTCCAGTTCGGGGGGTTGGAGGCCAAATGAAATATGCAGGCGAATCGCCTCGGCCCCCGTGTGCCCGCTCAGGACGATCGTCGGCCCATTTATGTCCGTCGGCCGGAAGCCACCGGCGCATTATTAATGCACCGGGCCCCGATAGCTCGGCCGCCGGAAAGCTGCCCGTGACACGTACAAATGTCCGTAGTCACGTCATTAGTCCGGGAGTACACCGGATATGCAAGCGCACCACTTTTACCCTAAGAAACATTCAAGACCGTGTGGCCTCCATCCACCCCTCCATCCCCCCACCGGAGCACTGGCCGGGACACCCTATGGGGCCTGCCCGCGATCATGATTGAGGAGGAAATTTACGACGTGGCCGACGCGAACCTGTTCCCATATAATTATCGTCGATTCGTCCGGATTTCTGCTCAGCCGGTCGAGTTTTCTTTGATAGACGAGCTCGTCGTCGCTCAGATTTACAGCACAGGGATTAGATAATTGAAATGGGTCGATATCACAGGATTTTCAATTCGAAAATTTTCTAAAAGTTAATTAAAAATCGTCTGCGAGAGATTCAAAATCGGCGAGGGTAAATCAGATCGCGCTTTTTACTGCCGATTTTTCTCTTCGACGGCGTCTGAAAATTTCGAAAATAATGTGACTCATTTTGGACAATAAGGCGCGTGTTACAGAATTTTTTCAGATTTTTCGGTCGCAAGTTGTAATTATAGAAAACGGGAAAGTAAAAGAAAAATCGGAGAATTAAAGATTCTATGTTATATTATATTATACACATAAATACAGTTTTCTAGCTATTTTATATTTATTGTATATAATTAATTGTATATAAAATATTGTGTATTAAGTATTTTATATATACAGGGTGTCAAAAATTTATCTATTTTATATACAGAATCGTCGGAAGACGGAACAATAGAATTCCGTCGGAATATATACTATTAATTGTCCAAATGTCTGCTGAATTCATCGGAATAGTTGACCAAATCGCGGCGAGCTGGTTAATTAAATTAGGCCAGTTAAAAAAGCGAGCCAGCGAGCCGAGATTTTCGGCGCAGCAGCAAAAATAGTTACTGTTCGCTCTTTCGTCGTTTCGACGAGCGAGAAACGCGTCGCGGACGGTCTCGTCGATGCAATTTAGCCGTTCCGAGGAGCGCCGAAGCAAATTCCCGTGAACTATGCGCAACCGGGGGTTCGAACGACCGTATCGCGCGTTTCAGCGTCGGAGACAGCCCGCGCAGCCAACGATTAATGAACGCTGTAACACGAAGAATGCTGTAACTCGGGGCGCGGACGGCCGCCGAACTTTACTTTGTCGGGCACGTCGGCCGAAGGTAACCGATTAATCAGTATTAGGGAACGTTCTACGCCGCGCGGACAAAATGATAGGACTACCGCAGAATTTTTCGCGTTTCTCAAAACCGGTTTTCCATTTTGTCGAATAACTTTTAACGAGATTGAATTTCAACCCTTTGCACTCGAGGCTCCAAGGCGCCGTTAAAAATGACTTTGCTGCTCTTCAGTTTAATTCTAAAAGCGTGTGGTCTTCTTTGCTAACATTCAGGCTTCTCTCAAAAATCTAATAAACATATCGAACAAAATTGATTGACAAAATTTCGAAACAGAGCTAAGAACATTTAATTGTATTCTCGTCGTAAATTCCAATAAATCTAATAAATTCCAAAAAATATCAGAAAAGAGAACACAGAGAGAGAAAATCATTATTCGAGAGATATGAGATTGTTGTTCGAGTTCCATTTAATGTGAAACACGACAAAAACATGGTGGACACGTTCATCGACGATACAGAAGCGCGCGACGGTATCATCGCGAAACAATGCTGTCTCTCCTTTCCATTAATCACGGGCCGTGGGCACTTTTGACCGACAATGCACGCGCGAGAGCCCATTGTAGCGCGTTTACGTCCGCGCGCGTTTATCGCTGCCAGCCGAGGGGGGAGGGGGGCTTCGGAGACTGCGCACACACACGCCACGCGGAACCGTCTGAGATGCACGGCTGCCGCGGAACAATTTGATTTTCGACAATACGCCTGTGTTCATTTTCGGGAGAATTGTAAAGTTCGAACGTGCCTGGTAAACGGTCAGCTTGTACGCCCGGCGTCAAACTGCGCGCGAATTTCGCCCTTCGTGCGACTGTGGATTATATTCTTCCCCCCTCCCGGTTCTATTGTTTCCTCTGCACACTACGCTCTGCGAACTTCGCGTACGAACTTGTCATCGACTTTCGGTGAAATAGTATTTTCCCTTGAAGCAACTCTTTGAATTGTATTTGTTGGTGTTTTAGTTACTTTTTAACGCGATTCGCTCCGAGCTGTTTTAAGTAAGTCTACGTTGTGGTTAACCCCTTCCCGTACTTTAGCGAGTCCGACTCGCGATGAAGATTTTTGCCCAAACATGAATATCGCGAGTCAGACTCGCGAACAGTTACTTGGGCAAAACATAAACATCGCGAGTCAGACTCGCGAACAGATACTCGGGCCAAACATAAACATCGCGAGTCCTGAGTTGCGAACACATACTTGGGCCAAACGTAAACATAACAAGCCGAGCTCGCGGACTGATTTTTTTGCCCGTTACGCTCGTGACTGAATGTTAGTTCCTCTCAGTACCTCGGAACAGTTGGTCACGATTCTTGTCGTTGCTGTTACGAAGCAGTTCAATTATTAAAATTTAAGAAACCCCTTCGAAATGCAAGGTACAAAAGTGTGTAGCGAAGGCCGTGATATTTTAGTATCGCGTAAAATTGACTATATCACAGGCATTGCGGGCATCATCTTCGTCACACACCTGAAAGCGAATCTGCAATTTTCTTCGATTCGACATTTACTCCTCAACAGCGACGAAAATTGAATCCATCTCTCTTATCCGTCGCTGGAACGAAACTCAGCCTCGGCTCAAAATATCCAAGTTCCCCGGATCCAAGTTTCGCCCCGACAATCGCAACCGGGACTTCGCCCTAATTTCAACTTTATCCAGAAAGTGGATAACCCGGCTCGCTCGCAGCTCGCGAAAGTAGATTACGTTAGCCGCCGTTGAAATCCTAAGGTCCGTTAAATCAATTACAATTGCCGAAGGGCGTCGGGGGCGCGCCGCCGTCTCGACGTCGCAACGATCCCGTCGGAATCGCGCGAAGGCCGCCGATAAACGTCGCGGCGATTAGGGTTCGGGGTCCAGATGGCCGGATTAATCGCGGCCCGAAAAGCCGCGCGTAAAACGGAACGATCTCCCGTTGTAAATCGAAGAAACGGCCGCGGCAGGGTCTCCTAGCTCGCCCGGGCCCCTTCGACCCTTTCGCCGGACATGGTTCGGCAGCTCGTCGTCGCCGACGGCGCGCGTTTAGAGCCCGAATTGTCGCCGCGCTCGTAAATTCACGGCTGCCACAGGATTTTACGGGCCGTCGACAACCGTGAAAATGATGTCGGCCGATCGAAAGGTTCCCCCTCCCTCCGGCTGCAGAACATTTTTTCGCCCCGTCGATAAAAGCTCCGCCGAATCGCGGGGGTGTGTAGATATGGCGTGTGTGTGTGTGCTTGAGGTGGCCAAGAACGATCGAAGGGGTAGGTTCTTAGCCAGTCGGAGCATGGAGGGCTGTCGAGCATGGCCGATAAAACGGCCGATAAGAATCGCCGGCCGGATAATAATAAAGCCGCTAAATTATTCGGCGATAAAGTTGAATGTAAGTGTCGGGTTTAGTCGTCGTATGCTTCGCGCGACGGCTTAATGCCGGCCTTCTAACTCCCTCCCTCCCTCCCTCTCTCTCTCTCCTCTCTTTGTACTTTGCTCTTTATGCAGTTTACCGTGCTGTTAGCCACGACCACGTGATTAATCTCGACCGGTCACATCATCGTTATCTCGGGGCGGCACCGCGTTCCCATATATCGGCTCGCATGTTTGTTTTTTAATGACGGCTGCGAAGAACGCGGGACATTGTTGTGCGTTCGCAAAGTAGCGTAATTAAGATGCTGGAACGTGGAACGATAAGGCAAAGTGAGCATTTCCTCGGCCGGGGTTGCGCCGCCGCTGCGATTCTTTTAACGAGATTATCGCAAGCTGCGCGAACACCGAGTTGTACAAGGTGTTGGAAAAGGTTGCGTCATGGCTACCTTAACTGTATACTACGTCTTTAGATCGATGCAGATTTGTTAACCCTTTGCACTCTGAGGCACCACTAAAATTGTTACAGTACACTTCCAAAATAATTTTTATAGTACAAAAAATTAAATTTCAAAAATTATTAAAAGTATTATTAAAAGTTGTTATATGAGTTACAGGATTCAATTTCAATTGGACATAACCTCTTTACCTTATAAAGTGGAAATTCTATATGTTAGAAAAATTATTTTAGAATTACAGTTAAAATGGCTTCGAGTGCAAAGACTTAAAGCGAATTGAAGAACAGAGAGAACCAGTTATAGAAAGAGATAGAGAGCGAGAGTATGAGAGGGAGAGAGAGAGAGAGTGAGATTAATTGTATCCGATCACGACAATATTGCGCACCGCGCGCCGTAAATTCACAGAAAGGAAATTTACGCGTGGGCCGCACCGTACAATTTGCTTCGGGAGACGCCGACACTTTTCCGCGCGCACATGTTGCGCGCCGTAAGAACGTCGATGTAATAACAATCATTATCTGCGTCGTTAATTCCCGATAAAGGGCAAAGGGCGAACGCGAATTGGGCGTGTGCGCGGTGGATCGCGTGCGACCGCCCGTATCACAGCTTTTAACGCCGCGATCGACCGAATCTTGTACATTTAATCCGCGCCACGGAACCCGAGCCCCCTCGAACTTCCGTTTGCCGATCTTAATGCGAATCGCGACTGTTGCTATTGTATCAACAAACGCGGGACAACCCCGCGAAACCGCCGTCCACTTTGTTTCGTCCCTGCAATGGAATTTTAGTTATTTATGAAAAATAAAAGACGAGAGAAATCGAGACAGGAATTCGAACGGAATTTGTTGTTTTTTACTTTTGACAACTTTGTTTTCTTATCATTTAATCACTGTTACTATCGCCTCTTGGCGAAGCAATAATTATTATTATTATTATTTATTAACGGGCTGGCAGGACACTTCTCTGTTACGTGGAGGGTGATATAATAATATAAATTAAAAATTATAATAGTTTTTAATTAACACGGCGATATCGTTCGATATTTCGTCGGCCAGCGACCCAAGGTTTATAATTCGATAATGGCGAGGGTAACGATATCAGGTGGTCGCGCGCGAGTCGTCCAGAGCGTGGCGAACTGTTCGACGAACGTGACACGCCGGAGTTCGAATTCGTGCGCAGGAAATTGTTCGAGTGATGGAAAAGTTCGGGATTTGAGGGACGTCTCGAACTCGGAGGATTCGATGCATCTGTGGTAAATAGTTCCCGGATTTTACGCGTTCGCCGCGAAATTTGGTAGATCTGATTTCAAACAGTGTACAAAATTGAAAGAATATTAAAGCTCCAAATAATCAGTTACAAATCCAAACAATCAATATCTCCAAATAATCAATTCGCATTAAAGACACAAGCAAATGGTTTTTACGAATGTATTCGACAAGTGGCTGTACCTCTTTCGTCCCTAAACGGGCCATGCGGAACAAAAGTCCTTTTTCGTGTGGTGTGTAGAACGTGTGCGTTCGGACCAATTTCCTCGGCCATTTTATTTCCATCAGCGACGAGGATGCGCCCTCGAACTGTACAGCCGATTCGAATTTATCTCGCTTTTCGGTGCTCGGCGGGCTAAGACGGAGAACACGCGGAACTGGAACATACGAACCGTGGTGGCCGTAAACTCCAGATAATCGTAAGTTAGGTACCCACCGGGCGGACGAGCTCGCGAAATGAGGGTCGGGTGGACATTCGAAGGAGATCGGGACGCGGCGAGC
>NC_135781.1:1189350-1199443 GCF_028453695.1 Augochlora pura
TAATGGGATTTTAGGGGGGAAAAAAGCTCGAGAATTTCGAGGAATCGACGAACAATTAAGATTTTAATTAAGATTTTAAATACAATGTTCCAACGCGGAAAATAGCATACACTTAATTAACATAAACATCGCACGATATATCATCGTCTAAAAATGACTGACACGTGCTGCCTTATCGAAGCTTAACCCTTTGCGCTCGACTGGTGACACCGAGGCTGAAGTGTCGACCGCTAAAATTGTTACAGCACGTTTCAAAATAATTTTTATATTATACAAAAATTATTCAAATTATAACTGCTACGACATGAGCTACAGGATTTAATTTTAAACAGGGTTAAAAATGCCCGATTTTGTTGATCGACCTATAGATAGCCGGATGGTCTACGTGTCGCTACGGTTCGCGCGGCAATTACATATTTCGATTAATCCGGAATTTAATCTAACCAGGCCACGCGCGCGCACGCGCTCGTTGCCATAAACGCCGAACGGCCGTTCGTTGATAGCGTAACGCGAAACCGTTCGTTCCACGTCTTTTTTTACGAGCTCGTTGGCAACCGGCCGTTAGCCGAGGTTTTATGTTTAATTTAAAGCGTGCGCGCGCGCGCGCGCGCGAGTAGAACGCGAGTAGCGGAGAGGGTGGATTGCGCCGCGAGTACCCTCGTCCTCCGTTCGCGCGCAACAGGCCGGCGACGCCGCCGCCGTTCGCTGGAAACGAGAGAATTAATGCCGGGGCTCTGCAACCTCGTCGTCCTTCCCTTTGACGGTAACTAAGTTCTCGTACGCGCTGTCGTTACAACGTTCCCGCTTTTTGCAGGGCTCGACCGACATCCTCTCCCCCCTCCCCTCTCGCCACCACTCCCGTTCTCTCTTTCCCTTCTCGACCCCGCGCCGAAACATCGCCGGGATTATCTTGTTACACATTCCGCCCCGGAGAGCGCGCGCGAGCCGCTTTTTTGCCGTTCCGTGGGGCGAAAAAAGGGTTTTTTTTGGGGCGGGGGGGGGGGGGGGGGGGGGGGGGGGGTGAGAGGATACACGCGTATCTAGGCTGTTTCTGCTTTGTAATTCAACTCCGCCGTCTAATTTCGTTCGTACCCGGGTCGCGGGGGTGACTCTGATTCCTCCGGCCGGCTGCCGCTCCCTTTCCGAAAGGTTCCACGATACTCGAGTTATAGTCGGCTGTAATTGTCCGCGGGAGCATGCTCGACGCACGAGAGATCTGTTTAACAATTTACGGACCGGTCGTTCGACTGTAAATATTTCTGTTAATACAGGCTAGTTAAATCTGCTAACATTTTTATATTTTCGTGGCATTGGCATTGAACGGTATTTATTTTATTTTTAGTTTGTTTAGTTTAGTAAAATTATCTGATATTTAAACAATTATATTATAATGTTGGAGCTTGCTGTGGTTCGATGTTAAATTTTTAGTTTCTATTCTTGTCTGATTTATTTTATGGAAAAGGTCTTTGAGACGTTTTTTAAATCTCGTGGCTCGCTTATATATTTGCCAGCTATTAATAATTACATAAACAAGAGACAAGAATAATCGTATCTCGGCTTCTCAAGTTGTCCGTTTTTACTTAGAAGCTAGGACGTTTTAAGAACATCCATTTTAGAGCGTAAAATAGTCAGATCAAAAATAATTGTAAAATGTCTCTGAGTCGTCCAATATTTATTAGAAAAATTTTCACATACTTTTAAAGAGCCTAATTTTTGCGGGCGCTTCATTCCGCTCGCTTATAACATTGTAATGTATACGCTCGCTTCGCGACGAGACAAATTTCACGGAAGATGGCGTTTACGTCCGACAACGCGTCCCCCGTGGGGAGGAGTTTGAAACCGATTTAACAGAAAACGCGGCTCCGCGTTTAGAAAAAAGAAGCGGCGGCGGCGGCAAGAAGAAGACGCAGCGTTATCTTGTCCCAGCGGTTAATCCGATGCGCGGCTTTCGAGGGAATAACCGGCGAACCGCGCTCTCGCTTCTTATCGCTCGCTAAATTTTCCGCCGGCTGATTCGCGCACGGTTCTCGCGATGTCGCGGCTCCGTTTCCAAAGCCCTCTCTCTTAGATTTCGATTTAAATTCTCGGGTTTTTTTGGAAATGCTCGTCCAAAAATCTTGGCAAAGGAGCAACGGTTTAAATGAGAACGTAGAAATTTCATTTTCGATCGAAGGTGGATCTTCCAAGGTATCTATTTAAAAATATATATATAATAATATTGAAGCTTACTGTAATACAGTCTAAAACTTTCACCTCAATAACAAATTATTGTTTATTAATTATTCGACAACCAATTCGCTGTCCATTCCCAGCTGAAATATAAATTACTTGATATCTAATACTTAAAAAAAAGAAACAGATAAACCTACACCGCTTTAAAAATCAATGGTCGACGCAACGAACCAGCCGACACTTATAAATAAACCGAGAAGAGAGAAAAACTCAATTATGACCAATACCGTCAGCTGATTTCTTCGCGCCGTTTCCGCGGAAGCGTTTGCCGAAAAATTCCGAGAGCCGTTTCTTGCGCCGGCCTCGCCGTTCGCCGAACGATGCACCGCCGCAAAGACCCTAGCCGGGCTCCGACGCAATACCGTAAAGAAAATACCTAATCAAGGGAGGGGTGGGGGTCAGACCGCTAAAAGCCGCTCGGCCGCGGGCAACGACGAAATGCGACGACGGCGGCGGCCGGGTTTCCAGTTTTACGAGCTCGGGCTCGTGGCACGCGTTCCGCCAACAATTACCGGGTGCCGGTTACGGACCCCCCACCCCCTGTCGTTTTAAACGCCGTTCGTTTTATAGGTTTCTCGTCCACTTTTTCGCGGCGGATCGGTGCTTCCGGTTTTCTCTGTCATTGCCCGGTTACGATTTCCGTTCCGCCGGGCGGAGACGTCGCGTCGCGACGTGGAATTCGACGGGGCTTCGTGATCCTGAAAAACGTCGATAACGACGTCTTGTCTTCCGCGGCTTCCTCGTACCTTCTGTGCTGGGTGTACACATTGATCTGTATACAGGGTGTTTAAAGTAAATGGGGTAAATAGCGAGCGATGAAAAGAGAGAGAGAGAGATTGCGAGATTGAATTATTTCTATAAATTAATTATCAATAATATAAGCTGTTAATATTGCTGTTGTTATTAGAAGACAGTAACAATGAAACAATATGATGAATGTTCGTAACATGAGTTGAACAGATTTTACTGTTCTACTAATATATCTATTTAATATTTCATTTATTTATTTCGCTTACACATTTGCTCAACACCTTTTTAAATCAACTGCTCGGTTCTTCTGCAACCCTTTCCAGCATGAACAATTTCAACATAGTGAATTGCAGTAATCGCTCGTACAGTTCTTCTTCATTTGACATAACCTCGCGAGTGGTGCCGCCATGTTGGCGTCACCTTAATCAGGATGAAAGTGTTACAGCGACCGTCGCTCTAATGCATTACAAGTAGTCGCTATAGTATTCGCTTGAGATTCGCAGAGCAGACGTGAAGCGAGATAGAGATAGAGAAAGAGAGAGAGAGAGAGAGAGAGATAGAGTGTGTGTTAGGAGGCGTAGCCCGGGCGGTCCTCGAGCAGCACG
Source organism: Augochlora pura (assembly GCF_028453695.1). Taxonomy (NCBI): domain Eukaryota; kingdom Metazoa; phylum Arthropoda; class Insecta; order Hymenoptera; family Halictidae; genus Augochlora; species Augochlora pura. Next base: position 1,192,938 of record NC_135781.1, read on the forward strand.
CCGGTTAATTCCAAGCGCCCTGTCTTAGATCTATGTCCGTGGACGACGACACCCGGCTAGGGACGCGTGGAAACGGTAGCAAGTCAATTAACGCGGCGATAATTACAACCTGACAGTTACAATCATCGTTACCGTGAAATTGCCGGACTAATGCGGCCGGCCCGCGCGAGTCACGCGCCGCGATACCCTTCGGCCCCCCCTGTCGCCGCTAATTACCGGGCAAAATGGCCGATCTCCGGCGAACCGACCCGCCGCGGCCTCGCTGCTCCGACGTTCCGCCGCTGCGAACGGAACCGGTTCGTTTCCCCACGGTTCTTGCAGCCTTTGTCGCTTCCGAGCCGCCGAGTGCCAAGCACCGGGAACAGCTTCGCCGTGGGAACGGGACCCGCCATTTTGTCGACTCGAATTCGAGGCTGCGCGTAACAGGTTGGCCTAATTGCGGATGATATAAGCGAGGCATCGAATGGGCCAATAATCGCTATTTGGGTATTTCGATGTGCTTTTTAATGCAATAAATATTGTAGGGAAGGAGATATATTTTTTTTTAAGTTGCAATAGTTTATTTATTTGGTATGTCCGCTACTATGATTATTGTAGTATTGTATACTGAATATCGTAGATCTGCTTTCATTAGAAAAATTAGTAATATTCTGTAGCCTTTAAAAAGGGCTAGCCTTTTTTTAAGTTTAAAATAAGAAAAAAAAGAAACTAATAATGAATATTTAATGGAAATAAGTAGAAATGATTATAGTAATTATTGTCATAGAGTAATTATAGTTATAGAGTAATTATACTTATATTCACTGTATTTATCATTTACAAAAATCTTTTATAAAATATAAGAAAAATATCGTCTAAGATATGCTAGAAATTCTCGAAACATCGCGCCACGTTTTACAATTTAAAAACGATTGTACTCACAAAACTAATTTGTTATTCTTTACATGAAAAATATAATCACGGCCGTTACACGCGACACGGCGTTAATGCCTGTTTGAAAATTGTCCTCGGTTGATTACGAACTCAAAGTTATCCAGCGCGTACGCACGAGATCCGAAAAAGCTGCGGGCAAGCAACGCCGCGAAATAAAGTCAGCGACACGGTCGCCGCGGGGTTTAATTCGAATCGCAACTTCCGGTCGGAACATAAGCAACGATGCTACCATTTAATTACCGCGCTGAGATCGTGGGTACCATTGGCGCGTTTAATTAAACTGCTTGTCAAGCTGTTTATGAGCAGAAAAACTGTCCGTCAACGCGGCTCGGCGAAAACGATCAGACAGATACACGGAAAATGTCTAAAAATGTCCGGCTGTTGAAAACACGTCAACCGAGAAATGAAACTACCATCTCTCTCTCTCTCTCTCTCTCTTTCATCATATATATGAAAAAAACATGCATATCCACTTCGATGGTCTATTTCCGTTTGACAAAAACAAAACAAAAAAAAATGTATAACGACAGCCGTGAAGCAGGCTAGAATAATCGAAGCGCCGTCGCACAAAACATTCGAAAACTCTGTAGGACAACGCGGGATAGCCCCTGTCGCGTTACAAAACATAGAATCTAAAATGGGCCATTCCGCGGCGGCCCCCATCGTCGTATCATCAAAAAGTAGTCGTCGCGTACCATTTGGACGCCGATGGAACTACAAGCTATTCGCGCGGTCGAACGATTCTCCGCGACGCGAAACGTAATTTTTACCTGTCCGAATTCGTTTGTACCTTGTGTTCGTGTCTCTCACTTTTTTAATTATACTTTTGCGAGAATTGTCGCAATTTTTAAGGTAACGCGATATTATGTAATGGTAATGTAATACGATGGAATACTATAGAATAATGATTAAATTGATTAAAATTATATGAATTTTGAGTGAAAAATTAGAATTTTCATTTAATGAGCATGAGACTAATTTATAATATATATATAATCAATAATTGAAGCTTCCGTCGCACCAAAGATACCACGTCCGTGTTCAGATAACATTTTCCAAGGTCCGCGAGCGAGAATCTCTGAAAAGAAGATAAATGCAAGGGATTCGTTCGTATTCCCTGCTGAAAGGGAAAAAGGTGTCGCGACAGAGACCACCTAGTCGTCACGCGGTCCCTCTCGCGACCGATAAAGAACTATCGGCTGCCCGCGTTGTCTTCGAGCCAGCGCGGCGCCGCGCCGCCGTCGTTTTTGCCGGCGGAGACGTCGATGATAGATCGCCGTGACGAGTAATTAGACCGGGGACTGTTTGTTGAATCGCGTCTCAGTTTGCCGCAAAACGGATCCGATCGAACGCGTCCGATTTTAATTGGAGAGACGTCCCCATGACTATCAGATAAATTCACTTTTTATTTCATTTCTCCTCGCAGTCGAATTAAAACGTCTTTTAGCATAAAAAGCTTGTGATAAATAGATGACAAGTAAGTTGTGCGAGATAAAAATTGTCGGCAATTATTGCCGGCTCTAGGAAATATATCTATAGAGATTCATTTCTTTTGATATTTATTTAAATGAGTTAAAATTAGTTGAGCAGTATTTTTAAATTCAGTGATTAATATTTTGTATTTGCTCTACTCATTTTTTAGATAAATGCGTTAAAACCCTCTGATAGAAGATAATAGACAAAGATCACGAATAGAAACGTGATAAGCGAGTGTCACACGCGCGAGTTCGGTTCTCCGATCGAGCTACCGCGGACGGAACCATAATTCAGATACCGATCGATGGACCCCATTTTCCTCTCCCCTCGTCATATCCCCTATCCATGCCGAATGAACGACGACAGTCAAGATTAATCTCCATCGAGATTTTCCTCTTTCTCTGGACCCTTTCGTCCCAAGGCCTCGCCGCACTCTAAATAATAACCGAATCTCAGGAATCGCCGATAATACGGTGGTCCGTCACCCCTTCCCCGAGAGGACTGCTCTAACAGAATCGGCGACACACTAAATTCCGAAACAAACACGTCGACTCTATTAAACAGGTCCTCCGCTCTTCGCCGTCCCCTCGTCACCGCTCGAGAGCGTAGCCTTCACGCCATTTTCCTCGGAATTCACGGCAGAATCGCATCTTTTAATATTTATAGTTCCACCTAAATTACGACACTTGGTGAAGTGTAGTGAATAATTAGATTAATACAGCAATTATTTAAAGTAAAATACAATATAGAATATAATACAGTTTAATATAAAATTCATATTCTATTCTCTACTATTTTATTTATATAAATTATAATACAGAATAATATTGAATATAGAATTATAACATCTAAAAACACGATTAACTTTATGATTTACCATTAAATACAGTGCATGAATTTGACAAGGAGGGGGTGCATCGGATCTGGTCGAATTTATTTCAGTGAAATTTTTCCGAGAGATAGTTCGCCAAAACAAAAAATATATTCCGCGCGTATTTCTTTTATCGGGCGTCATCCGCGTTGGAAGGGTGAAAACATCCCCGAAAATGTACTTTTCATCCCTAGTTTTATCGGGCTGTTTCCCTGGATTACGACCGATAAAAAGAATGTGTCAAATATTTTTTTTTGAAAGTAGCTCTCGCCAACATTTTACAAAAATCGGCGAGTCCAGTTGCGACATATACGTGCATATACACTGTTACCAGATCCTGTGACATAATACTGTATTAAACGGCGGATCAAATTTAGCCGATACGTTTAACGATATTTCTAACAAAAATATTCGAGTACCGAACAAACTTTTACAAAATTCCGAATTTCGTATATATTATTTTTTAACACTGCTTCAAGAAAAAAAAAAGTTAAAAATATTAGGACGAGTCATTGAAAAAGTCAATAAAATAAATGAGAAAACAAAACAAGATTTTCATTTCAACCAAAAGTCGCTATTCAAAAACGCTATTCAAAGCCAGGTAAGAAAAAATACTAACGAAGAGAAGGTAAATTGGCTGAAGATATGAAGAATATGTAAAATCCACCGCAACAATACGAATCACCGACGAAGGACCCAAAATTAAAGCTGTTCAATGATTAACCCCAGAAACAGAGGACCATCTCGGTGTGCAAACTGTAATTTCAGCTATCGTAACTCGGAGGCACGCTCAAACCTTTGACGAAGAAGAAGAAGAAGAAGAAGAAGAAGAAGAAAAAGAAACAAGTGCGGCGAGAGATGATGGAGAAAGAGAGAGAGAGGGGCGGCGTTCCGGTTGAAAGCAGCTCGATAGAGGGAAATTCGATCGGCGAGCGAGGTAAAGTTGGCGGCGCGCTCTCGCGGCCGGATTCCGGGAAATCGAGTAAAATCGAGTGGATCGCGAGGCATCGGGGGAAAAGCGACGGAACGACGCGTCCGACAAAGCTCGCGGCCTATAAAAACCTCCGGCCCGGAAGTTGCTCGGCGGTCTCGCGAAAAGTTGCTCTCTCCCCACCTCCATCCCACCCTCGCCCTCTCAGTCCCTCTTTTTTTCTTTCTTTCTCTCTCTCTGACTCTCTCTGTATCTCTATCTCTTTGCATCCATCTCTCCCTCTGTCTCTCTTTCTCTCTGTATCCATCTCTCTCTCTCTCTCTCTCTCTTTTTCTTTCTCTCTCTGAATTTCTAGCTCTCTCTCTCTCTCTCCCTCTGAATTTCTAGCACTCTCTCTCCCTCTTTCTCTCTCTGAATTTCTAGCTCTGCCTCTGTCTCTCTCTCTCTCTCTCTCTCTCTCTCTCGTCTCTCTTTGGCGTGGACGCGCGACGCAGCACCAGCAGCAGTTTCTGGTGTTTGGAAAACCGCGGCGGCGACCGAGCCGCCGGAGAAAAGAGGATCCCGAAGGATCCGGAGAAGGTGGAGATCGGGGATATTCAAAGGAGCGGAGGAAAGTTCGGGCGAAAAGGTTTCGCGTTTCCCCGTGCTCCTTCCCATCGTCCGGCGGGATGAAATCGCGCGGAAAACTACGTTTCAAATTGGCCCCGGCGACCCGTGTCGCGCGCGCGCGCGAGAGAGAGAGTGACTCCACAGGCTTCGATGGCCGGAAGAGAGCCGAAGGGGGCCGAAAGAGGCGTAGGGGAGAGGAGGGGGTATATCGGAGAGCGCCGGTGTTGCTCTGTTTCCGGCGCTCGCGGTGCCCCTCCCCGATCGGGACGGAAGTAATTAAGTCGTCGCTCGGAAGTTCGAAACGTATCGGGGGAACTTTTGTCAATGGGCGAACCTTTGCCTGTGCCTTGAAATATCGACTGACTCCTTCCCCCCCTCCCAGGCTGTTCCTCGAGGTCCGGTTAATAGCACCCCGCGACGGAGACACGGGACGTTGCCCCCCTCCCCTCCCTCCCTCCCTCCTCGCCGGCCAAGGATCCTCTGTGTCGTTCAATCGGCCGAGGAGATGCTCCTCTCCCGGTTGTCGTTCGTTTCCTCGGTCGACCGGCAAATTCTTTCGCCGGCGTGTCTCTAACGAGCGACGGTAATTAGAGGACTGCTAATTTATGGGGAAACAGAATTCTCCGTCTGCGAGACGGTGATGTTCGATCGAGCAAAAATACTATAAGTGGTGTTCGCGCGATTTCCTCGGGACTCTCTATTAGCGGGGTAATTGTAAGGAAATGTGCCGGCTACGAGAGAGACCGGCTGGTTCGGGGAACGCTGTATCTCCGGAAATAGTTGAACGCGAGTTTAAGAAACTCCTTTAAGCGGGGGGCAAACTCGACGAGCATGCTCGGCGGAGGAACATTTCCTCTGTTGTACGAAGATGTAACGTCGTCGTACCCGCGTAGCGCAAAGGCGTCTTCGAGGCTGATTCGTTGATGTCTTATGTAGGCCTAAAGACGTCTTTGTGAACGAAGACGTCTTCTGGCGTCTTTTAGTCGTCTTCTGGTCATCTTTTAATCATCTTCTATACGTCTTCTAGTCGTCTTTTAGTCGTCCTCTAGACGCCTTTAAGTCGTTTTTTAGTCGCCCTCTAGACGCCTTTAAGTCGTCCTCTAGTCGTCTTTCAGTTAAATACTTTTTAAAAAGCCGTAAGTATCAACAAATGCTAGAATTATGTTCAACTAAACAATGAAACAATTCGCTTAAAATAATAAAATTCAGAGTATTGAACAACGATTGTCGCGAACGATGAATTAAACAAGCGTCTTGGAGCATTGCATCGACGATCACGTGACCCTGTTTCTTCCCAGTACTTCGACGGGACAGGCGGAATCCGGACACCGTAATTCGCGGAGTGAAATCAGCGGGAACTTCTGTCGCGACAAAGCGCGTTCAATTTCTCAAATGCTCCCGATAAGGAGAAGAGCAGAGCAGAGCAGAGCAGCAGCAACAGCATGGACAATATCCTGTTCGAGGTAGTCCGAGATTTACGGGGGACAGAGTCGCCCCGGGAGGGATCAAAGAAATCAACGGGAGTGTATATCCCCATTTCCCAAATCCACGGCGATCCTTCAAGGCCGGCGCGGCTCTCCCAGCCCGTCCACGGCCGATAAATATTTTATCGTCGTTCCTAACTTTGTAATATACGAGCCGCCGTTACGCGGCGCATCGGCGTTCTCGTTCCGCTCGCGCGTTCCG
>NC_135781.1:1199543-1209984 GCF_028453695.1 Augochlora pura
TCCTTTAATTCTCGCCGGCAACGGGTTCTCTTCTATTTTTCTCGGGCGACCGAAAACGAAAGTGCACCCAGAGAAAAATTCCACCCGGCGGAATCTATCGTTTCGAGTGGCGGCTCGTTACGGTCTGAAAACGAATTTATAATTGGTTGCCGGGGAGGGGTGGACTTTAAGCGACGCGAGTTTCTACATTTATTACGCGTACATAGACCCGGCTTCGATTCGCCTCGAGAAAGTGCGTGGTGCTTCTTCGTGTCAGGTCATCGTCGTGAGAATTCGTGGTTCTTTGATTCGTAAAATAGGAGTTGAGATTGCTGAGTCAATCGAGGCTTTTTTTAATACTATATATTTATACTTCAATCAAGTATACACCACCCCATAGAATTTAAAGAAAAGGCAATGCCATACTTTATCTCGGAAGCGTAAATCAAATACCATTACTTATTATTTTTATCCGAAGATTATTATCCAATAATTAATGGTTCTTCCATGGTTCGAAAATTCCTGCCACGCTACCTCCGGCCATTAATTATATAAAAGTCAAAAATGAATTCTTTACCTTTTGCGATCAGGGTTTGTTTAAATACAAATAATGATGTTATTTATCTCGAAAAATAAAACAGCTGATTTTATATAATTTTTCAAGTATCATTTCAATTACAAATATAGAATCGGATGCGAAAAATAATTCGGTTTTATCGATGTCTAGTTTTCTTCAGAAACGAATTTAATTCGTATATTAAATTTATTAAATAATTCAGTTTAATAAAAGAATTTTGTTTACCTGCCACCTACCCCGCAGCATTTCGAAAAAAAAGGAGAAAAGCTGAAGATTGTTCGAAAATTTCCCTGGGCAAACAGAGAGAGAGAGAGAGAGAGAGAGAGAGAGAGAGACGGTGCGGCGCGGCTCTTCGAAAATTCATGCGAAACGAAAATCGCGGAAGGGGTTCGTGTCTCGGGGGCTGTTGAAAAACTCTGTTGACGTACAATTAGAACGCTCGGCTGTTTCCCGCGCGCCGATCGAGGATCTACGCGAGACCTAATTATCCTCGTTGACCGCGATGCTCGACGCACGGAAGCGCGGGTATTTTTTCGAGTGCGCGCGCGGGGCCACGATCGAACCCACTCGACCCTCCGCCGCTACGGCCGTGGCTCGCGCGCAGCGATCGATTCCCCTATTCGCCCCCCCCCCCCCCCCCCCCCAGCGATCAGAAAAAAATCTCCTAGCACGCGCGGGCGACGTTGCTTTGTCCCGAGAATCTCGGAAACGACGACGATCGGGTCGGCGAGATTGCGTTAAAAAATTAGATTCTTTAGAAATTCTTAGTTAAATTCTTTAGAAATTCTTTAAAAATTCTTGGTCAGTTAAATTCTTTAAAAATTCTCAGCTAGTTAAATTCTTTAGAAATTATTATCACGTTGAGCGCCGACAATCAGCCACTGAAATATCCACGTCGTTAAAGAAAAATTAATTAAAGCGAAACTAGAGAGGTAATATTTATCTAATAGTGTTCAAATAATTAATTATTCCCATAACAAATTCATAATTCTAATAGTTACTTTCATAAACAAATATAAAACGGCTGCCTTTATTACTCCGTGAACCTAGTGATAATATACAGGAAACGACCGTTCGATCGCGGGAAAAGAGCATCGCGGAAGAGATAATCGCTCGACAAAGTCTTCCCAAAATCGTGCCGACGACGACGACGCAGCAGCACGGAACCGACGCTCGCGGGTCCAACTTCCGTCGTCTCGGTTTCGCAGCGTGTAAACACCCCTCCCCCCGTTCCCCCAAACCAGGATAGAACAAGGGGGGGTACCGGGGAAATCAGTGGCGCGCGTGCCCCCCCCCCCCCTCCCCTCGCGTCCCCGCATCTTATTTTCGCCAGAACAATTCCTATTCTTGAATAATTCCGCGCCGCGTTAATGCGCGGCCCCCCTCCCTCCTCCTCCTTAAAGTTCATCCTTGGTTGCCGGGGTCCGCGGTGAATTACACAATTACGTCGGAGTCGTGATGATAATTTTACGCGCGCGAGCGTCCCCCCGCCACTTCGTCGACCGGTTATTTTCAAACAATATTTAAAAAAAGAATATGGTAAAACAATGATGATTTTCAATCAAATAATATTTCAATCGAATATATTAATATCATCAGATTTGAATATTAGTAAAAATGTCTGGGGACAGTTATCTCGTAACGTCTACAGAAACTGTACACAATTTCATTCGATCGAAGTGTTAAAAGCCGCGATCGAAGGAGGTTGGAACGCAATTTTGCGTGGTTATTTAAAAAAAAAAATTATATAAATCGCTACCCAGGTGAATGTTAATGGTTCTGGTGTGCACATTATTGAAATTAAATAAAACATTAAAATTGAATGAAAATCATATCTTTTCTGCAGGTGTCCTATCATTTTGTCGTACTCGTCTTTTAAACAGATATAATTCCTATAAAAAAAAAACGTAATCCGTGGTTGCTTTCACGCGTGTTGATAAAGAAGGGGTATTGTCTATACATTCGCGCATTGTAATCGGTGACCCGGTTTCCGCGATTAGAAGACGCCGAACCGTAGAGCTCGTCGATTTCACTCGAACAGTTGTTTCCCTTCGATTCAATCGGGAAGATTGTTTTGCAGGCCGGGGGCCTCCCCCCTCCCTTCGCCCTGTCCGAGCAGCAGAGATCGTCAGGGACAACGCGAGCCGTCGTAACGATCTCGGAACGGTCTTGAAATCGTGCCAGAACGCTACAAAGTGATCAAACTTCTGCGCCGCGGCGGACTCAATCAAACTTTTCTCGCTCGAAGAATCCGGCCGCGGCGGAACGAGGCCGCCCCCCACTTTTTACGGAAATTGTTACGTCTTCGTTCCCCCGAATCCCATTTCCACGCTGTTTCCACCGGACGCCGGAACAAACATCCTGAAATCTCCGTTTAAAAGATTCCTCCTGGGCGTCTCCCGGCCCTCTCGTCGTCGTCGTCGCGAAGTCACCGGACAGCTGGCGGAATTGCTTCATCGAAATCTGTAGCTGGCGGAGCGAGACGCTCGAAACGTAATAGGAACGAGGCGGATTATAATTCTTCGCTTTTCAACGCTTTGTTCTGTACAGATTACTCGACGCAAGTGAAATATTCTACCTTGAATCGTAAGCACGACATTGCGAAATATGGCGACTTCGAAAAATATTTGGAAATATATCCAAGTACTTTGAGAAAGTTATTCGAAAGTTTGCTGAATTTTCACCTTCATTCAATATAGGCTATACGTATCGTACATGTATAGTGTCTACCTTAATATACCCTAAAGAATTATTTTCTTGCAATATATATATATATTCATTTAAATATATGTTATATATATACGTAATAAGTAAAATATAATATAATAAATAAGAAATAAAATATAATGTACTAAGTAATAAGTAAAATATAATATAATAAATAATAATTAAAATATAATGTACTAAGTAATAAGTAAAATGTAATAAAAAAAAAACTTCGAGTGGAAAGGGTAAATAACGAAGCGACGAATATAATTCAACGCTAACGTTTCCCATAATTTCCGCGTGAAATGAACCGCGTCAGCGCTCAGATCCCCGTAACCATTATTCCGCGCCAGATGGCAGCCATTCGATTTCACTAAGAATGCGAACTATTTCAGCGCGTCGTTCGCCGGTCGTTTCGCGCGGAGAAAATTCATTCCGCGGATATCCGAAAGTCCGGGGAATCGCCCCGGGAACGACACCAATCCGTGGAAACAATCCGAACGAAGAAGTTGGTACGTTTTCGCGACTCCGTCCCCGAAGGCCCGGCCGCTCGTCGTCTCTCCATCATCCGAGACCCCCGTTGGCCCCCGAACGGGGCGCGTGCACTTAGGCGAACACGAAATTCCTCGAGCCACTTCCGCCCCGATTGCGCCGAGAGCGGAATCACGACGCGACGCGCGACTACCCCTCCTCCCTCCTCCCTCCTCCCTCCTCCTCCTTGCTGATTATCCCCTGTTTTCCTTTCGCTGCGGCGCCCGTCCTCGTTATCTGCCCTCCCTCCCTCCCTTCCCTCTGTGTTTACCGGTGATACGTTTCCCCCGACTCGGAACGGACGAAAGCCGAGTGTACACGCGATCATCGTGACGCGTGTCGTGTCGTCGAATCCCGTCGTCAGCTGGAACAGTTTCTATTTTTACCTCTACGGCTTTCTGCTGTAAATCCTGCTATCTTCTGAATGCAGGACTTGGATTGCTGGTTCTCGCGCTACCTGCGACAGTGTTTGAGGTTGGTATTAGATCAGGAGCGGACAGGTTTGCAGAGGTTAACGATCATAGCTGAATTTTTTCGGAGGAACGTACGTTTGAACATGTCTTTGCATGCGTTTGGGTGTGTTCGATTGTGTTTATATTTGTTTGAATGTGTTTGGACATGTTTGAATGATTCTCGTAACACGCGTTATAAGAATGTGCTCTGGTAAGCTGAGGTTTTATGCATTAGGGTGAAAATTCTTCAAACTTTGGGGATTTTATAGATCTCTGTCAATCTTCGATCAGCGACAGATCTCTCAACGACTTTGTTTGCTCCGCTCGGCACTGCTCGGCACTGCTCGGCACCGCTCGGCTTGGATCCCGCGTGCCGAATATTTTCGCGCGCCGAACGCTCGCCCCGGCGAGTTCAGGCCGACGAGTAATGCGCGTGAAATGAAAATGATGCATCAAGAACTCGGTGGAAAAGAAGCGTTCGCTCCAGATTCTGGAATATTAAGCGCGGCGCTGATAAATCGCGGCGGCGTCGGCGGCGGAAGCGGGTGCGCAGCGTGTTGTACCGTTCGGAGTTATTAGTGCCATTTGTTACAGTAATATACACTGTCCGGGTGGGGGAGGGTAAAGTATAAAGCAAGGATCCGCCAGCGGCAACCCTTATAACGCGACCGATCCATCTGCCCCCTCGAAAATGCCCCATCTTCACCGACGTGTTAGGTCCTCTGGTAAATTGCCGGATCTTACGGGGACCTTATCTCTCCGTCGAATCGCGGGGTTTATGAATTCTTCTTCGCCTCTTTTCTTCCGAGTACTGTCGTCGCCGCCGCCGCCGTCCGCCTCTCTGCTTTTAACGAGCGGGGGGAACACTGTTGCGTTAGAGGGATGCACGGATTTGTCAGCCGAATAGAACGGCGAGGAAATGGCTGAAATAGTGGCGGGACGAAGGTGCGCGCCGGTGAATGTTTTCTGTATTATATTTGGGTTATGTTCAGGCTATATTCTATGATGCTATGTATTCTATATTGTTTTCTATTTATTGCATTTTATATTATTTTATATTCTATATTATATTCTATATTCTATATCATATTTTATATTATTCCATATTCTATAGTATATTCTATATTATTCTATATTCTACTATATATTATATATTATTTTATATTTCACAGTATATTTTATTTTATTCCATATTTTACGGTATATCTTATATTATTCTACATTCTACAGTATAATCTTATATTATTCTATACTCTATATTATATTTCACATTATTCTTTGTATACTTCAAAGTATGTTTTCTATACTTGATTGAACTTTACAATAGTCATTGAAAACCCTGGAAGAGCAATTTAGACGATTTTAATCGGCCAGGCGCTTTGTACAGACGACACAGCGATTCCTCTTCCTGCGCCGAAACCGCGTGCAAGTCGACCACGGAGCAGCAGGATCGATCACCGAAAGAACCACGCTCCCCAATTTCTTTGCCTACTAAAAACATCGAGCGACTCGAGTCGGCCGTTAAATTGGCATCATAGGAGGGCATCGTAGGAGAGCGTGTGGTGCTCTTTGAGAGAAGAGCATCCCTCGAACGTACCTTTCGGTAGCCGAAGCGTTAACGAGCCCTCGAGGAACGGGCGGGGCTCCTGAAAAATCCCTCGGCGAGAGTTGATGGTCGCCAAGAAGAAAATGTTTTAATAACGATCCCGAGCCGAGGCACCGCGATGAAAAACATTCGGCGCACCGGGTGCCGGTTCCCCGTCATTAGTTCACCGTGGCTGCCGATGGTCCGAGAGGCCAGCACTTAGGCAGCTCTGGCTGGCACTAACGCCCCGCACTCCAGGGCTCTCGTATAAATCACGGCCGAATAGGAGTCGCGTCGAAGCAGAGCGCCTCTCCTCTCCTCGCTTCGCCTCGCCTCGTTGCTATCTGGAGCACAGACGGGGGACAACAAGTGTCGAGAGCTTCCGATGGAACTGAAATTCAGAGCCGGCCGCCGTAATTTTCGATCGTTTAGCGGCCGAATGCGGCAAGATGGCGGCGCTGGAAGATGGAGCCAGGTGAAACGATCCGCCAGGGGGATGGACGGGGACCGCTGAAAAATTGTACTCTCGGAATTACAGTCGCCGCGAGGAGGCCGCGAGCAAGAACACGCCGAAACGGAAGGAGAGTTTCGTCGTCGGCGCGCTCGCGCGAGCTCGTCTCGGCTTTGATAGGCCACGGTTGCCGGTCCGATTGCCGGGACGTGCCAGACCGTCGGGCGGGGCCCGGGTCTCTAAAAGCCCGGCGGAGCTTTTAAGAGGCGGCGTTATTGCGTTATTCCGCGTTACACTTATCTGACCCGCGTTCTCCTCCGCTCCCGGCAATGGAAACGCTCTCACGACCGTCGCGTCGTCGTCGTCGTCCCCCCCTCGAACAAGCGCCTATCGGCCTCCGAATCTCGACACCGACGACTCCCGCTCCCTGCCGCGACGACCCAATTACTACCGCTTGAAGATAGCGCCGAATAAATGGTTGCTCGAAGCGCGCCACGCTCTACGTCGCCCGGAATAAATTAGGAGTTCGCGCCCAGACGCCGCCGCTCCGCGTCTCTCCGCGTCTCTCCGCGTCGCGCTCCGCCTCGCGCCGGAGAATCCATTCAGCTGTCTAGCAGGAGAATCGGTCAACAGATCATCCGGGAATTTAGCGGAGAAACACGCGCGGCCGTGTTATTGTCTCCGGTGATAGAGCGACTCCCGATCCCCGATTCCCTGCCGCTGAAACGGCGGTAACCCTCTCGCGCGGTTTGCTCCCTCTCTTGCGCCGCACTGTCGTTCGGATCGAGAAATTCAGTAAGTCTCGATATTTTTTTCAAAAAACAGAGTAGTTGAAGCTACTGTTTTTTTTTTAAATTATTTTTAGTGAAAATATCATTGAAGCATATCTGATGGTTCAAAAGTTATGAAATCAATCCTTTTCTACATTTTTATAATATAATCAATATTTTCTAATTAACTATCATTCTCTGTTAATCTAATTTAATTAATTCTACATTTTAGTATAGTATGATATTAGCGAGAGTAACGAAAAATATATATAAAAGTCTCTGAAACGAAATCAAGAAAACTGAGAAACATCGTCATTTGCAAAACCACAGCGTCACAGTCTGTTCGACTGTTCGACTGCGGCATCGCCGGTAACCCGAAACCGAAACAGACTGTGTTTCACTCCCACACGACCGTGGAACATCGACGCCATCCAAAACTGTGGTCGATTTATTTCCAAGTGAAACGTGTCAGCGCATTGCTTTCCACGACTATTTGCTCGTATTTGAAAATTAATTTCTGCCCTAATGCATTGCAGTATGTCAATTTGGTTCTGACGAAATTTATTAAATGAAATATATAATAAATTTAATATTGTGTGAAAATATTGTAGTTTCTAAAATGTAAAAATACTCCTGTTTATAAAATTTTATTGAAATACTCCAGTTTATAAAATTTTATAAAAACACTCGAGTTTCTATAATTTTTAAAATATTGTAGTTTCCAAAATTTCTTAAAAATACTCCAGTTTCTAAAATTTTATTAAAACACTCCAGTTTCTATAATTTTTAAAATACTGTAGTTTCTAACATTTCTTAAAAATACTCCAGTTTCTAAAATTTTTTTGAAATACTCCAGTTTCTAAAATTTTTAAAATACTGTAGTTTATAAAATTTCTTAAAAATACTCAAGTTTTTAAAATTCCATTAAAATACTCCAGTTTTTAAAATTTTATTAAAACACTCCAGTTTCTAAAATTTTATCAAAACCCTCCACTTTCCAAAATTGTCTAAGGTCTCGACAGGCCAGTAAAAGCGTCGAAAACAATGAAAAGCCCATTCGGCTCGTTTCGATGAACGCGGTTTAATTTTCTGGTTTCCAAACGCGCGAACAACCGGGCACAATGAAATCGCGAGCGAACAGAACCGAGATTAATAACCGTCTGAATTCGTTCTCCGGTGTTGCCGCGCCGGACCGAGACCCGAGAGGATATCCACCGACGAAATCAGATTAATTAGAATCGTTTAAAAGTAGCGCGTCCGGCGGGGATCGGCGATCTCTTCCGCGAAAACAAGACGCGTAAAAAACGCGAAACGAGATCCGCTCGCGCGTCAATCCGATCGGAGCAGCAGCGGCGGCTCCCCTCCCCCCCTCCCACCCCGCGAACCGCTTGATATTCACGTGAAATCAATTAACGGCGCGAAAGAAAATGGAAATGAAATCGGAAACAATCTGGCAGAGTGGAACGTAAAAATCAATTATAACACCGTCGCGTCCCGCACTCGGCCCGATTGGCCCGATCGGAAAAAGTCAATTATCGGAGTTAATTAAGGCGGTTAATGCTCCATAAACCGCCGACAGGCCGTGATACAATGAAAAGTCAAACTCGTTAACTCTATCCTTGACGGGGCACAATGAAACGAGGAACCGGAACAAGGGGGGGGGAGGGGGAAAGGGGGGGGGGGGGGGGGGGTCTTAATTCACTCTATCGGGAACGCGGCTCGGCCGGCGAAAAATAAGGGAAAAGAAACGCGCGTCCGGGCCGGTGTCCCCCGTTTTTCCTTCCTTTTCGCCGCTATAAACGATCCGGCCGCCGCGGAAAGGCGACGAACGGACAATTTGTCGCGACGAATGTTCCCAGCCGGGGTCGACTCTCGAAAAAGCGCGGCGAACGGAACACGCTCCGCGGCTGACAATCAAACAGACGCGCGTTCGACAGTTTGCAAGGCGTTGATTGACCAACAATTATTCGACTTTTTTATTCGACGCGTTTCGAGGGAAAAGTTTCCTGTAACATTATTCAGCGTAATTTCAATTTAAAATCGTATCGCGAGAGGTTTTAACCCTTCGCCCTCGAGTTTTCGGAGAAGCATCCGTTTCGACGGTTCGCCGTCGTTTCGAAGGCGCTCTCATCGTTGTCGGACGGTCGCCGGCGACGCAATTAATCAGACGATCGGTCGCGTAAAACTCGGACAGGCCGCGTCGTTAATTACCCGCGACGCTCCTCCGGCGGGCGACGAGCAATTAACCCAGGTGTACCGTAGTCGATACGTTAATCACGATGATAATTAGGACATATAATAGAACGGCCGGGCTCGACGTTAATTATACGGCGGCGTTATTAAATAGATAAACCAGCCGAAACGGCGAAAACATTTTAATCGAATCCACCGGCCGCTCGCATGATAAACCCGGTTAATCGTATTCCGGACGAGATTTTAAGCAACACCGGCCCACCATAAATTACTCGGTAATTGCGGCCACCTAACCGCACGCCTAGGACTCTGCCGCCCCGGCCCCGGCCGGGGAACGGTCCATTGTTGATACTATCCTTCGAGGAGAGGAGTGAGAGGGTCTTCCTTTTAATTGGCTCCTCGAGACGAACGGCGGAGATTCGCGGAAACTGCGCCCGGAGGTGAATTGTATCCTTCGGAGACTGCGGCACCTGCTAATAAATGTTCTCTTCTTACGTTTTTTATCGAGCGCCCGCAACCTCGCATGGGATTCGTTTCTGCAGCGAGGGCGCACAGGATGAAACGATTCCCTGGAAAGATTACGCTCCAGCGACGCACGATTAATCCGAAGAATTAATTTCACATTTATTCGTTTCAGACGTAAATATGAGAAAGCGAAGTTTAATGGAAATTTGATTAAGGAGCTTTCGAAGCATCGCCGCGGCTTTTTTATTAACCCTTTGTATTCTAAAATTGTTCTGTCACGTCCCAAAATTATTTTTATACTAACAAAAATTCTAAAAAACAGTGAAACTGTTGTTGCGAGTGGCGATGAACAATTTCATACATAAAAAATAAATTTTGTCACATAAATATGTTTGTCACACTACAAACCAGAAAAATTAAGTTAAGGTAGCTTCGTGCGTGAAGGGTTAATTCTTTTCTCACCGATATTATTGGTCAACGAAGGAATCGTTTGCAGCAAGAAATAAATTTGTTGTATTTGGAAGCGAAGTAACAATTCGCCGATTTTCCACGAACCTGTCGAAGAGAGAGATAGAGAGAGGGGGAAGGGGCCCGCGCGGTGACCGACAGATTAAAATTCCTCCGGGGAAGGGAAACTCAAGTGGACGAAGCGGGGAACTAAGCCGTAATCCCGCGTTTGCCCGGTGAGTTAGAGCGCGAGGCCGGGCGGGGAGGGGGGGGGGGGGGGGGGGG
>NC_135781.1:1210084-1214423 GCF_028453695.1 Augochlora pura
AGAGAGAGAGAGAGAGAGAGCCGGTTCTCAAAATTCCCGGAGTTTCTGGCAACGAGCGAAACCACTTTCGTCGAAGTATCCGAAGCGGCAATGACGTCGCGACGCTTGTCCACCGGAAGCCGCAGGGCTGCTTTCGCGGTCGCGCCGGCTGCGCCGTAGAGGATGCAGTCGCAGTTGCAGTTGCAACCCGGGGGGGGGGAGAGAGCACTTTCGTCCACGGCCCCTTGGAATCTACATCGGCGACACACATACACAAACACACATACATAAACGCAAACACAGGTGCACAAACACAAACGCACGGAACATACGCGGAGCGTAAACGTCGCGAGACGACGTCCTCGGTTTCAGCGTTCGCAACGGAACCGTCGCGTCTAAAGAACTGAACCCTCGAAGTAACCGTGGAATTCTCTTTCTTTTTTCTCCCGTCGAGCAAAGTCTGATTAGCCATGGAAATCGGGATTTCCCGAATGGTTACGGTTAGCGTCGCTTTTCCTGGTTCTCGGTGTATGAAACGGTTCGGTTTCCGCGGCATGATTTCCGTTCAATGTTCCTGTTTAGTGGCTCGGGGAAAACAGTCTTTGACCCAGTTAGAGAGAAATTCCGAAGAATTTTTTACTTGGATGAATTTTATTATCCAATAAGCACAAGGCGTCTTAAGGAAGTCTGTATTGTATGTACATTTTAGGTCTGAGTGACTTG
Source organism: Augochlora pura (assembly GCF_028453695.1). Taxonomy (NCBI): domain Eukaryota; kingdom Metazoa; phylum Arthropoda; class Insecta; order Hymenoptera; family Halictidae; genus Augochlora; species Augochlora pura. Next base: position 1,210,787 of record NC_135781.1, read on the forward strand.
ATCAATAAAGTGGACTGTTTTGAGACTTAAAGACGACTTAAAGACAGTTTAAAGACGACTTAACGACAGCTTAGAGACGTTCGAAAACGGACGTTTTAAAGATTGCTTAATGACGGCTTAAAGACGACTTAAAGGCGTATTAAAGACGTCTTAAAGACAGTTTAAAGACAGCTTAAAGACGTCCGAAAGCAGACGTTTTAAAGATGGCTTAATGACGGCTTAAAGACGACTTAAAGACAGCTTAAAGACGACTTAACGACAGCTTAAAGACGACTTAACGACAGCTTAAAGACAGCTTAAAGAGGTCCGAAAGCAGACGTTCTAAAGACAGCTTAAAGACTACTTAAAAACGACTTAAAAACGGTTCAAAAATAGTGATTATTTTCGAAATCACGAATCTCCATCATTCACCTATTACTGATTGCGAAATGACGAAGTTCCGTCGCGCCGACGAACGCGCGTTAAAGAAAGCCGAGAATTCAACGGCGCGAAACGCTAGAGAGAGAACAGGATCCCTTTATCTCGCCGTTTTGTAACCAATGCCGCGGTACCGGAACATTTCGAAACGTTTAACGAGTTTTCTGGGCGAGAGAGAGAGAGAGAGAGAGAGAGAGAGAGAGAGAGAGAGAGAGCGTTGCGGAGGCGTTCGAAGAAAAGGTGATCCGCTTATTTGAATACCGCGTGGGGGGGCAGATAAACGCAAAGGCGACACGCGAGCAGAACGGCGCGGAAAAAATATTCTCGGATCTTAATCGGCAGTTAACAGGAAGCGGGGTCAAGACGGGAGGAAGCGAGAGGAAATGGGGAGGGGCGGCCGAGGGGACACGGGGGTCGTGGGGTGAAGAGAAGAGGGGCGACGGCCGGTGGGGCCAGGAAAGTAGCGGAAGTGTGCCTGTTAGCCGGGCGGCGAGACTCCGTAAAAGTGAAATAGTGCCGCGGCCGGCGAGCAATCTCAGCCTGGCTGGTGACAATTTTTTATCTTTACGAGCCGGCCGCACCCGTTGTTCCTATTGCATAAGTGGAGGGCAAGAAGAATTATGCATTTACGTAAATTATGACAGCGCCGCGGAAATGGCTTCCTCCGGCCTAGAAAACTCCTACGGCCGCCCTCCCGCCTCTCTTACCGAGAAACTTAGGCTGGGATAACAGCTTTCCGGTTGCCGTGTCGCCTCGCCACGCCTCGCCGCGCCTCGCCTTCTCTCCTGCAATCTCGAAAAGAACACGCCGGCTGTCTGCCCCCGCTGAGAAATTGGACCGCGCTAACGCGTTCGGTGTAGTCGTCGCATTCCTACCGAGCCGATGCTGTTCTTCGCCCGGCGACATACTTTAATTGTCGCGACAATATTCGCGACATACTTTAATTGCCGCGACAATATTCACGATATACTTTAATTGTCGCGATATACATTAAATTTCAAAGGATATTTTTCCACTTCTTCCAATACACTTCTCATCGAATAAATCCCTTAAAATCAAAAAATTACTTCAATAAGAAAATATTTTTCTGTATAAAATAGTTCGACGAAGGTACGTGAAATTTGTCGAGAAATTCTTCTGAACCGGCTCGGAGAATCGGCGATAGAACAAATCGATAGTTCCACGTTCGAATGGTCCCGGGGCTCGAAGGGAAAGTTCGCCAAGTTTCGCGGATCGGTCGCCGATGTCGTGGACAAACACACACCGGATATTTGTCGCGACCGGAAGAAGATCGAGTTTCGAGGGGGGGAGGGAGGGATCGGCCGCGAATACCCCCGACCATAAATAGCCAGGGTGTCACCAGCAAAACCTCTCTCGAACCTAACGACCTGTCCGGGTCGATCGCAGCCCTCCGGGATCGGCTGCTCGAATCTCGCTTCGAACCTAGACTCCGCACCCCGAAATTATGCCAATAATTGTGTTACATTTATATTTACCGCGAGCGAAATTTTATCGCGCTTCTTTAGTTCGCTTGCGTTGAAATTGTTCCAACACTTTTATTATAATATGTATTGCATTGCGTTGCATTTAATTGCATTGCATTTACAATTTTACAATTTCTATTGCATTGTATTTGAATTCATTCTATTGTATTTTATTTTATTGTACTGTACTGTACTATATTGTATAGTATTATAAACGTTACGTTGCATTATATGACATTACATTTTATTATATTATATTTTATATTAAAAAAAAATACTATAAAATATACAAATAAATACAAAATATATAATAACATATATAACCAAATACAAAATATCCATTAACGACATAAAAAAAATGACCCGACAAGACCTATTTTTATTTTTCAATTATTTTAGGTTTATTTTAAACTCGGTACTTATTGTTATTAACTTCTATTTTGAACTCGCAAAGCATTGTTTTAATCAGCTAAAAATGCAGTCCCGCTCGGCTACAAGTAATTATCATTAATTTCATAAACGATTAGTTCTTGTTGCTGGCGTTTCAAAGTGAATTTTGTAATAGTTTACAGAACTCGAGGGCAACGGGGAGCGGGGCTGGCAAAGTAATTGGCATTTCCGCGTGTTGCGCCGGAAGATAAAGAGTGCACGCGGGGGATCGGCGAGATCAATGGACCGGTTGCGCGCGACGTATCTGATTCGATTGGTGAAATATTTGCCACCGATCAACCGGGTTTCGATACCTCGGGCCATTAGTATCCGCGCGATAGATCCCCGTGTACCAGAATAACGCCGCAGACGTGATTTTCTTCTTGGTCGGCGCAATTCCCCCGTGGCCCACGATCTTCCGCTCGTTTCTCTCTCTCTCTCTCTCTCTCTCTCTCTCTCTCTCTCTCTCGTTTCTTGCTCTTTTCTTAAAAACGCCCTTTTCTTTGCTCGCCCGATAAATTCCCGGCAATCGTTATTTCCTTCTTCCGAAATCTCGACGATTCCTCGTAGTCTGTAGCAATTACAATAATTCTGGAATTAAATCGCATTAAATTTGAATCGCGTTTAATTTAGATTTAATTTATGTTGATCCGAATTGTGTTTAACAGGCGTTGCGTTAAATTTGTGGCGCGTTTAATTTGCACCCGTGTTTTCAATTTATGTCGCGTTTCATTTGTATTGCGTTCAATTCGAATCGCTTTCAATTTGAATCGCGGTAACTTGAATTGATATAGCGTTTAATTTGAGTCGCGACGAATTCGTATAGCGTCTAATTAAAATCGCGATCAATTTGAACCGCGTTCAATTTGTGTTGCATTCAATTTGAATCACGTTCAATTTGAATCCCGTTCAATTTGGGTTACGTTCAATTTGAATCATTTTAAATTTATAACGCGTTTCAATTATCACAAAATTTATTTATCATCAAATTTCATATCACGTTCAATCTGAATATCGATCATTCAATTCTCGTTCAATTTATGCCACGCCTAATCAATATTGCGTTCAATTCGTGTCGAGTTCGATTCGCCTCGTCTTCAATTTATCTCGTGTTCAATTCGAGTCGCGATTGAAAAATGGCAGCCATAATAGCGAGAGACAAGCATATACGATCGAAACAGCGAATCCGAGCAAACCTGGGCGGCGATTATAAATACGAGCTTGCTTGACAACGCATAAATCATACAGAATTTTTTTTTCTGGAAGCACGCAGTCTGGACGGTCTCGAGTTACACAGGAAATAATCC
>NC_135781.1:1214523-1246434 GCF_028453695.1 Augochlora pura
TTCCCGGCGATGAAATATTCGGCAAAATATTTCTACGATATTTCGATCGGCCGTGAAATATTCGGCGATATTTCGACGCGAGGTCGTCTTCGCGGTGTTGGAGATCGTTGAGCGCGAAGGCGAAGTTTTTCGGGGGGGCACGAAAAAACCGGGGACGGAGAGTTTTTCGGTCGAGCGGTTTACCACCCCCGCCACCCCACCGCTTTCTCGACGAAGGAAAATGCCTCGGGACGGAATCGCGCGGCGGCGGTCCCCGCGGAACATTTCCTCGCCTCGAACGTCACCGCGAGCTGTTATAAATACGTGGCGAACAAGTTCTCCGAACTGCCGCGGCGCGCCGAGCAATTTCTTCCGAACCAACTTTCGAGCTAACCGGCCGTGATGCCGGACCCCGTGCCTCTATTCAATGCCGGAGATTACGGCACACGTGGAGCTACGACTACGTGCCCCGTGGACCACGAACCTCTGTCCTCGTCGCGCGTCTCTTTCATTTTTCGATCGTTTAATAATTGACTTTCGAAGAATTTCCACCTATAGAACTGACACGACTATAAATAAAATGACAAATGATGGAGAAATTATTTATTCTAAATTATTGCTTTTTAAATAGAATTTGGATGTTAATATTATTTGGTAAAAGGGTAAATATTCTGGTAGTAAAATTTAACCCTTTGCACTCGATTGGTGACCCTGAAGTATCACTAGAATTATTTCTAAATTATTTGCTTTTTAAATAGAATTTGGATGCTAATATTATTTGGTAAAAGGGTGAAGTATTATGGTAGTAAAACTTAACCCTTTGCACTCCATTGGTGACCCTGAAGTATCACTAGAATTATTTCGTTATCTTTGAAAATAATATTTACAGCAACAAAGTTTAATTTTAGAAATTATTTCTATAATTATATATTTATCTATTTATTATATATTATACTAATGTAATACATGCTACGATATATTGTTCGTTCTCCTGTGAATTTTTATCGCGACACGTTAGTTGTTTTATTAACGCGGCCATCGTCGGTTCGACGTCAACGATAATCAACGGCGCATTATTTAACAACCTGGGGGAGTAGGGGAGGGGGAGGTGGGAGGACAAACGATACCTGTTAATCGATTTCGCGATTGACAACGCATTTAAAATTCATCCCGGCGTCGTAACTCGGTCGATTGTCCCCGTAACATCGTAACATTGATATTATTATATAATTGCGTTCCGCGGATGTTTATCGCAGTTTAAATCCTTGGACGGATTTTCCGCGTCGCGTCGACCGCTTTAAATTCGCGCGCGCGGCCGCGTCTCATAACCGTCGCATAATGAGATGATTCGAATCGGATCGCGCGGCCATGACGGACCTTCCGACCGGTTAAATAAACTGTTTGATTACCAGCCCTGTTAAACGACCCATTAGGATAATCAATTTCCTTCTACGCGCTCCCAAATATAATAAATCCACGGTTTACGAACGGTTTGTTGAATAGCCGCGATAATATCGTAACGCTGCGTCGGGAAACGAATGAACATCGTTTTCAACGGCTGCGGAAAATGAATTCCCTCTCTCTCTCTCTCTCTCTCTCTCTCTCTCTCTCGCTCGCTCGCTCGCTCGCTCTTTGTACGTGTACATGACGTAATTATTCCTTAACGACGTCGATTCGATCGGCGATAATGTATAATTGAAAAAGTCTCAGAGTATTGAAAAATATTAGCATTGAACACTCAGCTATAATATTTTCTCTGGCGAGGCTGATCGTGTATTTTTTCCGGCATATTTTTTATTATCAATCCGAGGTTTCGAAGATGAGATTAATGAAGCGAATTTAATTGTAATTCTTGTAATTCAATTTAATTATTTCCGTTGCGAATCGTTGTTAGAACAATCCGTATATATTTTACGTTATCTCGGCAAATATTTTTTGTTGAAATTGAAAAACGGCGCTTGGTCGAAGACGCAAGTTTGCTAACCCTTTAACACTCGAGTAGCGTAAGATAGAAGCGTCAGGCGTTTGGAAACCAAGTCAGATTTCTTTACCGTGACGTTATAATATAAATAAATAAATACGTATAAACTATTTATTTAACTCTGTATGCTTGTAAATTCGAGTAATAAAAGGAGTCGTATTCCGCTTCGACTCGGAGAAAAAGATAAAAATTCATATTCAATAGACTATGTCTTAAATGTTCGATGATACCTCGCGGCGGAAGGGTCACTTTAAGGTCGAGCAAATCCTGATTGATACTAGGCGGCGCGAGCAAAGGAGCTAGCACGGCGTTCGCTGGTAAGGACGAAGCGGAGAGCGTCGAAACGGGGATCAAGACGGCGGCGGGATGGATCGCGGCGAGATTAATATTTCGCGTGGAATCCGGGCCTCGATAAGTAGCGGAAAGCGCGACAGGACGAAGGAGAGGACCGACGGAGCCGAAGAGAGCAAAGAGCCGAAGAGCCGAAGCGCCGAAGAGCCGAAGAGCCGAAGAGGAGTCCGCGGCGAATGGAGACGAATTCGCGCCGCTGTCCCCCGGCCCCTCGCCGGCGTCGCGCATTCATTTTCATCGTAGCGGAAGTTGCCGGGCGTTTTTTACAATCACGCCCTTTCTATCCGACCGGCCCCCCTCTCCCCCCACCCCCCTCTCCCCCAACCCCCCCTCTCTTTCCATCCTTTACAATTTTCGCGAACGCCGCCCGGTTCGCGGAACGCGCCGAGTGTCTCTCGAAAGAACGATTTTTTTTTTCTCCCCCGGTTTCCCGTAGCCGCCTGTCCTGCCCGGATCCCGGGCGCAGATGAAACGCTCGGTGACGACAACACTTTTCACTATCCCCCCCTCTCTCGCCTCCTATCGTCTCCTATCTCTGTCTCTCTCTCTCTCTCTCTTCAGTCGTCTCTATCTTTCTCCCTCTTTCGCTTTTTCTCTCTGCACACCACTTTTCCGCGTTCGCTGCGAAACGACCGATAAAATCGACGAACTATGCGCCGGGATCTCGCAAGGTCTATCCTAGCTGCCTCGTGTCGCGCTGTAGCACAAGAAGCGCCCGAAAACGGTGAGAAATATGGACGAATTTTGTTAACTTGAAAAATTTTTGACTTACTGAATTATTGAGTTATTGAATTACTGAATTACTGAATTACTGAATTATTGATTCATTAAATTTTCGAACCATTGAATTATTGAATCATCTAATCCTCGAATTATTGAATCATTGGATTATTGAATTAGTGAATCATTGAATTAGTGAATTATTGAATTATTGAATTAGTGAATTATTGAATGATCAAGTTCTTGAATTATCGAATCATTGAATTACTGAATTAACAAATCATTGAATCATCAAATCTTCGAACCATTGGATTATCGAATCATTCCTCGAATTATTGAATCACTCAATTATCAAAATCTTGAATAATCGAACCGCCAACTTATCGAAAACTCGAATCACCTTATTCTCATATTACAGCATCCATCAACACTAAAATTATCGAATCTACGAATAATTAAATCATCGTACGAACGTCTTAACAATCTATCGAATTCCCCCCCTCAAAAAAAGGATATTATCATAAAAATTAACAAACACACCGGAAGCGTTATGAACTCTCGCCAAAGAACAGCAGCCGGTTCTTCTCTCAATAAGGAAGCCCCGCGAGCGAGCAACCCGTTAGCATATGCAAAGTTTGCAGAAGACTATTATGAAGACCTAATGGTGATTGTGGCAATGGTAGCCAGGAGTTTCCGGTCGTTCGCGGCAACGGTGGTGGTTTTAAGGCCGTCGAGTAGATCGCGCGAAGTGTTATTGTTCCGACTTTGCCACGGAAATTCACGGGGCCGGATAGAGAGGACCGCGAAGATCGCCGGGAATTAGGTTCGCCACACCTCAACCCCCGTCCCCCTCCCTCTAACCCCCGTTTTGACGGACACCCGCGAGTTTCGCTAATATTTCACGACGGCGGAGTAACGAGCTGCAAACTTTTTTATCTTGAAGAAAATTCCAGCAAGGCCCCCCGTTCCCGCTTCGAACAACGGCGAGGCGCGCGCTTTCACGTTGTCGGCCGATTAACTCGAACAATTTAATCGCCCGGGAGACTATCAATCCCGCGTCGTCTCCCTTTTTCTCTTTTTTGCTCTTCGCCCGCGGGTGAACCCCGTCGAAGAAGAATGCTCCCGCGGCGTGGAAATTAAGTCTTCGTTGAAAAAAAATTTCAACTCGTCCTCGTTTAATAATCCGACCACGCGTTGCCTTAGCTCCCTCGAACTTGTCCGAACTACTTCGACGCAATTTTTTCTAGCGAATTTGCCCTTCGCCCTCCGGACAGTTTCAATTCTGTAAGTCGAAAATTAATTTTCATATTTTCATATATATAATTTGAATAATTTGAATGATTTTCATATATATATAATTTGAATAATTTTCATATTATTTTTCTGACTCGTACACCAGTTACAATATAAACTGTATTTTTTAATATAATTAAACCATGTTTGACAAGGTAAAAATTACTTTGGAACATGATACACCAGTTCCCAAATTTACAAACGAATTGTCCGTTGCACGCGAATTTGTTTAACGCGAATGAAAATTGCGAAGTTTCGTTCAACAAAAGATTCCATTCAAAATTAATCGACTCGATTGTTAACATACATTTTTGGATGATTTTTCCCCCACTATATTCTTCATTTAAAATTTTGTATAAATGTCTTGATGTCCGTTGCAATAATTTATTAAATTTCACCCGTCTCTGCAATGACTTTTTCGAATCCCTTGCGACGAATGATTGCGATCGATTAAAACCGCACTCACTGAATCCCCAAAAAGGCGAATCGAATTCTCGGCGACGCATCGAAACTCGCTCCGTCGACGTTGCCGTCCCTCCGAGAGAGAGAGAGAGAGAGAGAGAGAGGCTTCCTAGGCGAATATTTACGTCGCTGAGTGACAGACACTTTCGAGATTCCTCAATCATCGCTGGGACCGGCGAGGCACGCGAAAGACGTTACCACTCAAAGTGCCGGCACGATGAAATCTCCGCAAACAAAAATTCATTACGTCCCGGGGGGTGAAACGGGGGAGGGGGGAAGCTGTTCCTTGTCGGTCGAGCATTCTTTCTCGAGGAAATTGCGGCGTCACGAGGCGATGCGAGACGAGACGATGCGAGAGATGGCGAGGCTAGGAGAGATGATGCAATGCGAGGCGATGTGAGGCGATGCGAGGCGAGGCAACGCGAGGCAACGCGAGTCAAGGCGGTACGAGAGAAGGCGAAGCAAGGAGAGGTGATTCGAGGCGAGGCGATGCGAGGCAAGGCGAGACGATTCGAGGCGATTCGAGGCAAGGCGATGCGAGGCAGGGCGATTCGATGCGATGCGAGACAAGGCATAGTGATGCGAGGCAAGACGAAGCGATTCGAGGCGAGTCGAGTCAAGGCAAGGCGAGTCGAGGCGAGTCAAGGCGAGACAAGGCAAGGCAAGGTGATGCGAGGCAAGACGAGGCGAGTCAAGGCGAGGCAAGTCGACGGTGACTGTGGCGGTGACACGAAGAGAGAAGCGAAGAGTGAGAGAAAGGCAGCGAGAGAGACGCTGTGAGAGATAAAGAGACGAACGAGAGAGAGGAGGGGGGCGAGAGGAGGCGACCGCTTCGAGTATCTCCGCACGCGTGCACCGGCAAGTCGACCAGGACATGCAGCTAAGAAAAGGCCCTCCGCCAACCGAGAAAATCTCTCCGCTTAATACCCCGAACAATGCGTGCGCTGTTTACCAGCCGAATATATATCCGACAATGGGGAGGGGGGGGGACTTTATCCGCGGAGCATCGCGGCCGGGGCTCAGGGAAAGCCCGACCGGGGCCCCGAATCCTGTCGGATCCCCGAGGCTTCTCGCTCGTTATTCCATTGCGACTCTCTTTGTCGTCTGTCCCACATTGTTCCTTATCGCTCGCGCTTATCCGCCCGCCGGATTAAATAGAAACGACGCCGGACCAAATTAGAAATCGACGCGTTCCCGGCTGCGTCCCCCGTAAATTCTAATCACGTTTCGCGCAGTCCCGAGCGATCTCATTTTAGCGTTGCGTTGGATTTTATCTGCATTTTAGCGTCTTGCGTTGAATAGAAATTGCCTGACCAATTTGAATTACTGTACGTTAAAATGAACATTACTGTACGTTAAAATGAACATTACTGTACGTTAAAATGAACATTACTGTACATTGAAATACCGAACGCGGGCACAACAGGACGCGTCCGCTAAATACTGCGCTTGGGTCGCGGCTGACCCCCGGCCAGACTTTTGCTTGCCGAGAGACGACTCGCTGCTGCTGCTCTTTCGTTTCCTTCTTTGAAGCGAGAAAGAGACTTTCGGTAGAATCGGGAACGGTTCGGAAATCGTGGGACATCGTCGGCGCGGAGAGCGCGGCGGACGGAGACGGGGAAATGTTAGGTGCTCCGTTTTATGGAAACGTTCGGCTGATAGTGCCATCCAGATGGAGTATCGAGCGACTCCGGGGAACTGCGGCTGAGAGGCGGAAGACAAAGTAAACGGTTCGGTGACGAGAGGACGGTGTCTGCCGGGCGCGAATCGATGCGCCGCGGCCGAACCAATTCCTCGCGATATTTTCTGGCTGGCGCGGTGCACGGAATTTTTGGGTGCTAATGCTCTTTGATGAAACGGGCTGAGGAGTGTGAGCGTGATTTTCATCGTCGGATGGGTATGTGATATATTCAATTTTATGTAATACATAGGAAATGTATAAAATATAGAAGATATATAAAACATATAAAAGTTTTTGTATTGTTCCTTTTTGCAGTTCCAAAATGTATCGAAGACTTATTCTCGCTACTTGAAGCAATGTTCCCAAATGTTTAGCTTATTTGCTATAATGTAAGTCGAGGATGCTAATTTAAGGGAATGTGCTCCAATTTGTGGCATTCTATACCTCGGACTCGAGTGTCTGACCATTACTAGACAATTCTACTGCCAACTACGTTCCGACTACTCAGAGAACCACAATGTTTTAAGTGATTATCAATCACAAATCATCGGAAATTATTAAGCCAAGTTAAAAGTTCATGCCATCTACTATTCCAATTTATTTTTCAAACATCCATGGATATTTTTATTCAAATATTTACGAATATTTTACATTTTCTATCTCCACGTTTAGTCATCTAGATCATCTCCATCTCCGAGCAATAAATTTCCTCCACCTAAATCTGTTGAACAAACCACAAAAAGTATAAAGCTTCGCGTCTAAAAATTTATAACCACGACCTATAATAACTTAAAGAATTTTCTAGCCGCTACCAAGCCACTGTGTGTGTGTTTTTTTCTATTCGAGTGTTCGGTCATTGTTAGAAATATCGCCGGTGTCCGCCGGCGTTCGTAGGATCGATCTTTTTTACAATCTCCATAAAAACCACGGAATTCAATTTTTAAATTTCGCTGTGTATATACACGGGTGTGCGCGTTGACCATTTACGTCGGCCAGCGCGGATGTTTGTAAATATTGTCGGTGTCCCGGTTTCTATTTTTCTTCCCGGTATAAAAGATATTCTGTGAAAAGGGTTCGCGATAGGAAGGACGAGAAGACCGAACGACGGCGTCCTTCGAAAAAATGATAGCCAGCTGATAGAGAAAGAGATTGATTGATTGATAGACAGATAGATAGACGGATAGATAGACGGAGGGAGAGATAGGTAGACAGATAGATGGAGAGACAAAAAGATAGATAAAAACATATAGATAGAGACAGAGATAGAAAGATAGATAGATAGATAAATAGATAGATAGATGGAGAACCATGGAAACAGGGATAGCTAGATAGAGAGACAGAGATAGATAAATAGATGGAGAGCCAGAGAAACAGGGATAGTTAGATAGAGAGATAGATAGACAAATAGATAAACACAGAAATAGAGGTAGGGAGACAGAGATATAGAGGTAGAAAGACAAAGAGATAGAGATAGATAGATAGATAAAGAGAGACACGGATGCAGAGATAGAAAGATAGATAGATAAATAAATCGATAGATAGATAGATAGTGTGAGAGAGAGGGAGGGAGAGAGAGAGAGAGAGAGGGAGGTTCGGCGACGATCAAACGCATTAGCCGATCGTATTGAAAGTCACGCGCGCGCGGCACGTCCCCGATCGTATTTCCCCGTGAAACGAAGCGGCTCTCGGAAAAAAAGCCGTGACTGCACGTTTGTGCATCGTTTTCGCGTAGATTCTCGCCGGTTGTGTATCGGCCGCTACGAGAGAGTTTCACTCGATACCGTCGACGAGAAAAAAAAGAGAAAAAAAAAGAACGCGAAAAATATTCGATACGACCATTTCGCTATTACCTTTCGGATACTACGCTCTCGATAGGAGCGCGACGCTCGCGCGACTGGCGTATTTTTGAACACCGCGTTGCACGCGCGCGTCGCGAAACCGGTCCGCCGTACCCCGGTATCCGCGGCCGTGATTGAAATCAAACAAGCGATCAGTATATTCCTTCGCGGAGTGTGAAATCGAGCGAGAGAGAGAGAGAGAGAGAGGGGGGAAGCGCCAATCGAGTTTCCGCTCGTCGGCATTAACTAACGCGAAAAAAAGCCCCGGTCAAAGCCGATCCTCGGCGCGCTCGTCGAAAACGAAGCGGCCGCGATCGCCGCGCGATAAACAACGCTCCGCGCGTCACAAAGGAACGGCGACGCGAGGCGGACGGAGTCCCGAGAGCACGCCAAAATCGAAAATGCTCGTGACGGGCACGACGGAAACGGTGGGGAGGAGAAAAACGCGATCGCGCGTCTGGACGCGCGCGGACGTCGATGACGTCCCGGGGAAATCGAGGGACGTCGTTTCGCAGCGTCGCGTCGCGTCGAGTCAAATAGAATCGCCTACTAGGCCGGACCCGCGCGATCATGAGGACGGAACGAGGATATTTCCGACGTTCCGCTGGGGACTAGTGGCGTCACTCGTCGCCAGATTTCCCGTGGCGGCCGTACTTCATACGAAATTACCGGTGAAGCACGTCCGGCTGATTCATCGCGGCCTCCGCGCACCGCGCCGCCTCCTCTCTCTCTCTGTGAGTTTCTCTCTCTCTCTCTCTCTMAAGTCAATTTCTCTCTCTCTCTCTCTCCCGAATTCAGATTCTCTCCCTCTCTCTCTCAAAGTCAATCTCTCTCTCTCTCTCTCTCTCTCTCTCTCTCTCAAAGTCAATTTCTCTCGCTCGCTCTCTCTCTCTCTCTCTCTCTCTGTCTCTTTCTCTCTGTCCGCTCTGTCCGCGCTGCCAACACGCTAACATTTCGAATTAGACGGGGACACGGGAAATTCCGCGACGGCCGGCGAACGCACGGGTGTCCGCGATAGCTTATCCGTCCCTTCTTGTCGCCGAACGGTCCGCGGATCAAATGCCGGGCAAACTTGTTCCCCACCCTCCTATTCTACCCTACCGCTTTCATTCTCCTCGATTTTTCGCCCAGTCGCAATCCCGGCATTCTGTCCGAGTCACACCGACGCGCATAATCGTAGGCTCGAGGTAATCTTTAAATTCTCGCCGATGTTTAACCCTTTGCCCTCTAACGATGACTCTGAGGCACCGCTGTAATAATTATATCATGTTCCAAAATCATTTTTATACTAACAAAGTTTAGATTTAGAAAAATTGTTAAACGTAACACTGTTGGTTACGAGTTTCACAAGAATCAGTTTCATATGTATGAAATGCCAACTTTATCGCGTAAAATGGAGATACTGTAATCTAGAAAAATTATTTCAGATTTATAATCGAAATGGCTTCGAGTGCAAAGGGTTAAATAAAGAATCCCGACTTTCCTTCTCGATCGAAGCGACCCTCGAAACCGAAACGAGAATTTACAACGCTCGCGTCGCGGAGCTTTTCCGGCCGTTCGCGCGCGCTTTTCCGGCGCGATCGCGACATAGGAAACGCTGAAAAGGGGTACCCGAAGGAATGCGGCGACGAGAGAGCGTCGCACAAAATTTCCGGTATTAATTAATAACTGAGCGGGGCAACGGGGGCCGGGGTAACGGGACGAGTAATTGAATCCCGGAGGACAAAAGCGGGGTGTCCCGAGATGGAGAGGGAGAGGGAGAGGGAGGACGGGAGGACGGGAGGGAGGGAAAAGTAGCACCGCGAAGAAATAGCTTCGGGGAGGCGGGCCGGAAACATTGTTTACCGATAAAGACAAGGGAAAGTTGCGGGGCGACGCCCCCGCGCCGAACCTTCTGTCCTCGAACGATATCGGGAAACTTCGTCCCCGACCCCCTTTATCCCATCCCATCCCCCCTCCCCCCCTTCCTCTCCACCGCCAACTTCTTTGTCTCTTTTATTATTTCCAAGTAGCCGAGGACGTCGTCGGTAGCATCGGCGACAGGCGTTGCGGAGAGAGCTGCTGGTGCTGCTGGTGCTGCATCGAGCGGGGGAAAAAGGGTCGGCAAGTTTCCTCGAGCCGGGCGGTGGACGAAGGGAACAGTTTCGGACGTCTTCGAGGAGTGCGCGTTGCCGATGGCGTGTCCCCGGCAAATAATGGAACCATGGGAAGCTCGGCGCGGCGATCGGCTAACGCGAACTACCGCCGAGCCCCCCGGAGCAAGCAATCTGTCTTTCTTCAGCGGCGGGGTATACGGTTCTCGTCGCGGCTCGCTTCGCTTGGAAATTGAGGCGAATCAATTGTGAAACACTGTGAAACGTTCGTTAAATATTTTCCTTGAATTTTTCTTCTTTCTTTCAGGGATTATTTGGGAGGACTTTGGTGGTTTTTAGACAATTTTTAGAATTTTAAAATTCTTCCTAGTACTTGGTATTAGAAACAGGCGAAATTTGCCGGTCGCGAATTTGTTAATAACAACAGAGTAAATTACGTACAAGTTAACTATAATTCAAGTAGCATTAGACATTTTAAAGACGTCTACTTTACGCCAATTTTAGGTTATGCCACTCTCCTACTGAAATTAGCGTTTCACTGCAACAATTAATAATAATAATAACTGCAACAATAATTGTTGCAGTGAAACGCTAATTTCAGTTGCGTTTTAGTCCTCGAAATGGGGTGTATGTTTTTACGTGGGAGAGTGACATAACCTAAAATTGGCGTAAAGTAGACGTCTTTAAGATGTCTAATGCTTCCTGAATTATGGTTAACTTTTACGTAATTTACTTCAATATCTACAGCATTTTTCTCATCTAAAATTCTCTGAAAACAGTATTAAAGGTCCTATATTTCCTCTCTACAGTTACTCAAAAATCGTCTTTAGCCGTCAACAGCGCCAAAGACAATATTTAACGCGATATCGAAGCTAATTAAGTCCATCGCGGCCTCCGCTAAAGTTTCCAGCGCTGCCGTGACTTGAATAATTGAAATATTCCGCTGCCGTGAAGACAAGTAATACCTTAAAATTCTTAATTAACATTCAGACGGCCGAAAGGTCGGATAGGATAGGACGCGAGTCCAATACCGAGGTTAATAAGCTCATTACAGCCGTTCTGGAACGACCTCCGTAATGGACTCGTATTTTCCCAGGTAATAAGATAATACCAGCCCCCGCGTTAAACGCATTGTATCCATTGGTGCTTAACGAACGTTCGAGTAAATAACAAAACGAACGGCGTGGGGGGCTGATAACAAATAATTCGGCGGTGTTGCAGAAAAAGGCTTTCCAATAAGGCGAGCGCGACGAAGAAGAATAAATTGCGGCTCAAGTTCAAGAATAATTAACGCTTGAATACAATTATTAGTCTGCCGAGGAGACGAAGTTAACAAACTCGGAAATGGAAAGGCGAAGAGAGGGAGGTCCGGTTCTGAAACGAAAAATCCGCAGATAACGTGTTGCGGAAGGAAAAGGATTCGCCGCGAAAGAGGTGGAGGGGAAGGGTTAACGGGGTCAACGCCGGCGGAAAGTCGCGCTCCATTTTCTTGGCTCTTCGCAACAAATACACGCCGGCTTGCCCACTTCTAACCGACTGCGACGGGGGCATTACCGACAGGTATGCCGCGCACACACCGGTTGCAATATTGAGCTAACCCTCCGGGTCCACGTCGTAATTAAAGCACTGAATTATTCGTCGGCTTGCCGGAGCTGGTGTGAACGTCGTTAGCCGTCGACGACCGGCGCGCGCGCGCCGTAAACACACCGGCCCTCCTCCTCCCCCCCTTTCGTGAATTATATGCTCGCCACTCTTCAGCCTGGTCGAGCCTCTCGGCCAATGTCAATATTCCTGCGAAACTGTCACCGGATGCCGTACACGGAGAAATACCCCGAAAATAACAGCGAACCCTTCTACGGCTCTTGAGAATCCGATTTTGTGATAAGGAATAAACGAGACACCGAGATTCACAGATTTCTCTTTCCTTTCTCGCATAGAGAGATGCACTGGCGTTTTAACCTCTTGCACTATGATACCTTTTATACGATACTATAATTTAATTCTTTCAGTTGCAAGTAAAGATAGAAGATTTCTAGCGTAGTCTTTGTTTTGTAGATATCGAGGTTATGTCAAGGCTATAATTTAATTTTTTCAGTTAATGCCTAAGTTTTGCAAGTAAAAATAGACAATTTTTACTGCGATCTCCGTTTTGTAGATATCAAGGTTATGTCAAGGCTATAATTTTATTTTTTCAGTTAATGTCTGATTTTTATTTTTGAATTTTATTAATCAAAACAATTGTCAACAACGTCGACAGTCGACGAATGCCGGCGACAGCGGCCGATCAAAGGACCATTAACATCAATCACCGGAACGAACGCACTCCGAAAGGATCTTCGGTCCGCGACATCGAAACGCGAACTTTGCCCCATTACGGTTGAATTCGAAAGGCTACAAACCACGGAGAGAATACTAAACGCGCCGGGAAAGAATAAGACGTGCTCTCGTTTTGTTGCGCCGCGGCACTCTTGGTTCAGCCGATACACCCCGGTAATAAAAAGGACAGCGCGTCTTGCGCGGCTGTAGCGCAACAAACGGCTCCGCGTTCACAAAGAACGCGCTTCGGTGTGTTCCCGGATACACCGTATCGGTTGGTTCGAGAGGGGGGATGGGACGAGAGGGGTGGGGCGGAGAGGGAGGATCGACTCTCGTCGGATGTTACCGTACAGAGAACTCGAGACGCGCGATCACGGAAATTGGAAAAAAGATTATCCGACGCAAGCGATATCCTTCGTGCTCGAATTACAGTGCCGCGGCTCGAGCGCAGCCGGGGTAGCGAAACACCATGGTCGGCGTGTCGTAGGGTTGGTTACGCGCGAACGGGGTAGCGGATCGCGGCGATCTCGCGTTTCAAAAAACGCGACCGAAACACGGTAGGGCGAAAGCACCCTTCGAGGGGCGGATCGAAGATTTTTTCGTCGGACCTTATGGCGGAAGGTTTTTTAAAAATAAAATAAAATATCTTGTATAACGTTGTATTTTATACGTTAAATATAAATTAATGTAGAACAAATATAACGATGGATGAATTTTTAGTATTTTTATTTTGTATATTTTGCATTCGCCGGCTTTTATTTTACATTCCATTAAATTCCTGTGCTAGAAATGGGATTTTCGTAAATTAAATAATTAAATACTTGAATTAGAAGAGCGTCACCCATATCTGGGTGACGGGGCGACGACCGTGTTAAAAGAAATCAAGAAATCGCAGCGCAAGGGCTCAAATAATTTGATCACACATATCTTGGAACACAATTATAAAACAATTATAAAACATTCTTAACCCCTTGCACTGCGACTCTTTTCGTGCCGCGTTGATTATTTGTTCTTAATATTTTTCCTAATAGGACCAAAAAATTTTGGCTTCTTCTGTTATTTTTATTTACTTTCACTTATAAACTTTGGGAACAGAAGAATTGATTTCGATTTCGATTTAAGAGAAATTAATAATATCAATATTTAGTAGATCTTGCATAAAATCTTTGTCACGAGTCTTACTCGTTATTACAGCGCAAGGGGTTAATACGTCTGTCAGACGTCGCTGAACTATTCCAAACATCGATTAACATGAGCCGAGTAGAATATCAGTTTTCGGGGTTCCGTATTTCGGCAATTTGGTACAGTCCCGCGCGGCGGGAGTTTCGGGCATGGTCGCTCGAGGGGGGGGGGGGTAGAGAGATGCTCGATCAACGTTACGCGACCGCCGAATAATATATAAGGAAGCGGGGCTAGAACGAAGCCCTGATTTGAATCTACACGGCCTGTAAAGTTCATTAGATTTAAATATTTATGAGGCCGGGGGTGGAGAGGCCGGTCCCAGGTCAATTTGAAGCCGGCGGAAAACGACTTTGGTTCTTTATTCCCGCGGGACGGAGCGGGCACGTTGCGAGCGCGACTGCTGCGGGTGAGCCACGAGACTCCTAAGCATCCGGGGGACGGCGAGCGGAGCCGAGCGGTGCCGCGACGGAGAAAAGTTCCGGCGAAGAAGACGAGCGCCGAAGACAAATGCCGGATTTAATTGGCCGAACCGCTGTCCCCCGGATTCGAAAGCTGCGCCAGCAACCACCCCCCTCTATCTCTCTCTCCATCTCTTTGTCTCTCTTTCTTCTCTGTTACCTGGCCTCCGTAAACGTTTCAGCGTTTTTTCCCGTCGCATGCCGCAATTCCGCATTGCAGATCGCGAGGACTGCGACGAAACCGAATGCCACCGGCGACTTCTTGCTCGCCGGCGCGCCCTGTCCCGCTAATTAACGGGGAAAACAGGGGGGGGGGTGCGGTCGTAAAACAAAAGAGACAGCTCCATCAAATTCGTGGCCCGGAGTCGCGGCGTTTGACGAGGCGCGCTTGGCGAGAAAATTCTCTCCGACGTTTGATTTCGGAAGTGTCTTCTTGATTGGGGATCGAGGAGATTGGCTTTGCGGTACGCGATCGTTGAGAGCGAGGACGAAGTGGAGGGGATGGAGTATAGGGCAAGAGTTTTAACTCGTATTAGACGTCCGATTTTTGGGAATAATGTATAATGTCATTTTTGAGGTGACAAGGGTTCGATGAGGGTTTAACAGTTGCTGCAGTGAATTTCGAGCTTTTTTGGAGACGTTGAATGCCGCGGGGGTCACCGGTGACCGGCACTTAAATTGTCAGTGACGTCATGGGGGCCATCGAATATGTATCGCGTAATAGAAAAATCATCGTGGCGCCACGGACAATCTCTGTAAAATTAGCGCGACGTTCAATGTCAAATAACTCCTTGCAGTGCTTGTATCTCCACAGTAAGAATGATTAACCCTTTCAGTAGGAGCGCTCTGTCTGCATAACCTTCTGCTTTCAACGTTCGAGTAAATCAAGAAACCGACAGAAAACGTCTCACGACCCCTGAATTATAAATTCGAAAGGTGTTTCAATAAAACGAAGACGCTTTCAGATTCCAATCCACGAGAAATAAAACGCAAAGGAAGATAGAAGGAAGCATAAGCTACATATTGGACGTCTAAAATGTCTATAATGAGCCCCGCACGAGGTAAGACCATCGTTCCAAGAATCGAGGTTTTCCAGCGGACGGCGCGCATGAATTAGAATTTACTGGCAGAACGGCTCCGGTCTTAACGATGAATGGTGACTCCGCCCAAATCTACGAACGAATTTATGGTCGTCCTTTTGATAGCCCGTCGTGGAATACAGGAAACGGGGAACGAAAATGATTTAGGCGCGATCCGATTCGGCCGGCGTCCTTCCTACCAAAAACGTATCAGTTCTAAACAATTGAACCCGCGATCCATTCTCGTTCCCAATTTTACCGTGGCGGAGGGAGAAGAGAGAGAGAGAGGGAGAGAGAGGTGGGACAAGGCTGTAAATATTGTAGAATTTATGCGATCCGGCCAAGGAACACTGTTGCTCGAGCCGGCTCTCTCTCTCACGGTTCTACGCTTTCGCCGTGGCCCGGCCCGGCGATTTATAGGCGATTCGAAGGCAAAGTCTGCGCGCTAAAGTCGCTGTTCTACGGTAGAAAAGGTCTCTCGTTAACCAGACGGTCTGATATACGGCGCGTTAACCGCAATATGGGACGTTTTCCGAGCCGGGCCGCCGCGCGCCACGAAATACCGGGGAACGGAGGTCCCGTAGCTTCTTCTTGGCACTTCGATAATCGATCGAGAAAGCTATTCAATATTTACGGAGCCGGGAACCAAAGAAAACCGAAGCTCGTTGTTCTCTTTCGCTGAAGTTTTCTTACAATTATAGCGTTTGCGTTACTATAGTTTGACTGGAGAGAGGTTCGGTCTACGTTAAACAATAGCTGAGTTCTTCTACGTTCTTCTACGTTCTTTGTCGCGGTTCTGTATTAATCCTTGCATTTTTCGAATTTGCACCTTTAGATAAAATTGTTTTTCGGTTTAATTTGGTTGATTTTTTGGTTAATAAAATGTCAAATTTTATCTGGTCTAAAACTAGATGTACGCATAAAATGCATAGATAAAAGCAGAGAAACGAAGAGATAAAAACTAGATAGAAATGCATAAATAAGAGCAGAAAAATGAAGCAGTAAATGTCAGATGAAAATGCGTAGATAAAAACAGAAAAATGAAGAGATAAAAACCAGACGAAACACCTAAATAAAATCAGAAAAACGAAGAAATAAAAACCAAATAAAAAATGCATAAATAAAAGCAGAAAAATGAAGAAATAAAATCCAGATAAAATGCATAAATAAAAGCAGAAACAAATAGATAAAAACCCGATAAAAACGCATAAATAATAGCAGAAAAACAAAAACATAGAAACCAGATAAAACGCCTCAGAATGTTCCTTAACAACGATAATCAATAACCGCAATTGTTTAAGGGGGGCGCGTTGTTCGAGCAGCAAGTTCGCCGAGGGATTAATCGTGACACGGTTTCCCACGACGTGCTCGCACGATCGTAAGGAGAACCGAGTTGGATGCTGCCCGGTTTCCTGGGGGATTCCATGGACTGGTTTGATGGACGGGCCGATAAAACTTTGGCAGCCGCGTAAATCAACGACCAGCCGAGGTGTTCCGCCACGGCAGAGGATAACGATAGCCTAGCCGCGCACGGACCCGTGTGAGTTAAGAGGACGCGACGCGACGCGAGCGAGGCGACGCCGACGCTCCGCCGAGGGAAACCTAAGAGAGGGACACCGAGGAAGGAGCTCACGGTTACGGTGGATCTCTCATCTCTCCTCTCTCCGGTCTCGCCGTTGGGATTCGTCGCATTTTATGGGGTCGGCGATGGTATCGTAACCGAGGCCGCAGCATTTCTTTCGGTTACGCCGCAAAAACCGGCAAGCTCCCTGGATTATTTATCCGGCCTTTATGGGGGGAGGGGGAATCTGGTGTCCCACTGAACGCTTCGCTTGGGAATTTCGGTCTATGTGGGTCACTTCGCCGGAAGTCCTTTAACGGAGTGTCTCCTGTGCTGTTGGAATTCCCGTCTCGGGAAGCCAAGGTGCTCCGAAGACGCCCTGCTAAATTCTGCTAAATTCTCCTTTCGTGTGGAGGGATATTAGAATTTTATTTTCTTCCCTTTTCGGTGGGAGTTTTAGTTAATTTTGTCAGGCTTTAGCGAATTTGCGCGAGAAGATTTCGATGAGAATTTGTAACATTTTCTTTTCGATTCTTTCAGAGTGTTCAGAGAGCTGTATTAAGGTTTAAAGTATATAGTTTCGTGGGATTAGACTTGAAACTTTTAGGCGGTGGAATTTAATTAGTATTTTTCGATTGCCAAAGAAATATGTCGATCGATGAAATTACTCTTCATAATAAAACATACCAGAAAAACTTAGCTATTAATTTCCAACAACTATAACGTCCAATATCTCACGCACCTCAACTTAAAAATACTAATAATAAATAATAAATAACAAACGCTTTTAAATCGTCCTCGATTCCGCCAAATTCCATCCGACCACTAAATTACAAGATTCCAAAGCGACCACCTCGACCTAAAATTATGAATTCCGGCGGAAGAGGGTAAATCTAACCGCAGGGACCTTCGTCTTCTGGTAATCGAAGGTCGTCGACAGCCGGGGCATCGGCTCCGCCGTGAGAAGGACAAAGCCGCTCGCAAACGAAGAAGAGATCGCGGGGGAACAAAGAACGCGCGCGCGAGAGAGAGAAAGAGAGAAGGGAGGAGGCGTTGGCAGAATTACCAGTAATTTCCGGTCGGCGGTGCGCTATTGGACGGCGCGAACGGCGACCGCTATGCGGCCGGGAACGAGAAAGAAAAGAAGAGGTGCCGGGGTAAGGATCACGTGCCCCTGCGGACGTGTACCGACTGTCGCCCCTCGTCAATAAGCTCGCGAGCGAGGGCCCGAGTCCTGGGATACCCTGCATTCCGTCGGAAGCATCCTCGGCTCCTCCGGACCTTCTCGATTCTCATCGACTCTCTTCGGCCGTGTTCGACCCTCTCAGACCCTTTTCGATAGTCTCTGACCCTTTTTGATTCTTTCAGAATGTCTCACAACCTTTTTGACTCTATCAGACCCTTTTTGATTCTATCAGTCCCTTTTTGACTCTATCAGACCCTTTTCGACTCTATCAGACCCTTTTTAACACTCTCAGACACTTTTTGACTCTATCAGACCCTTTTTGACTCTATCAGACCTTTTTTGTCTCTATCAGACCCTTCTCGACTCTCTCTCTCTCTGAGTCTCTCCAATTCTCTTCGACTCTCTCCGACACTCTCCAACTCTCTCAGACCCTCTCAGACTCTCTTCGATTCTTTCTGGCCCTCTCTGACTCTCTCCAATTCTTGTCGACTCTCTTCGGCCCCCTGTTCGACCCTCTCAGACCCTTTTCGATAGTCTCTGACCCTTTTTTATTCTTGCAGATTGTCTCAGAACCTTTTTGACTCTATCAGAACCTTTTTGATTCTATCAGACCCTTTTTGACACTCTCAGGCCCTTTTCGACTCTATCAGACCTTTTTTGACTCTCTCAGACCCTTTTCGACTCTCTCTGACTCTCTCCAATTCTCTCCGACTCTCTTCGAATCTCTTCGATTCTCTCCGGCCCTCTATGACTCTCTCCAATTCTTCTCGACTCTCTCCGGCCCCCTTCGACCCTCCCCTACCCCGTTCTCCGCCGCCACGGTTCGACCCTCCGGCGCGGGGGTGGTTTTTCCGAGCGTTCCTTGGGCCGCGTGGTGGTGGGGGTGGAGGGTCGGAGTGGGGTGGGTTGGATCCTTTCGTTCGGCGAGTGGCTAATGGTTTTAAGAGAAGCACGCTTCGTACAATAGTACTAAACGTCGGTTACTGCCTTCTCCTCCTTTATAGCCGAATCCCGCGGACGATTTACTCGACTCCGTCAACGTCGAGAAGCTGGAAAGGCGGCCGTCGGTGGGGAACCCTTGGCCAGGCGAACGTTAAACGTTTTGAAATAAAGTTCGGGGAAATGGAAATGGAACGCCGCGAAATGGCCCGGGGGAAATAGATGGAACGGGACCGCGCGCGCGAGAGCCTAGCCGTTATCGTAAAATTCGGCGAGCTGACGCGTGCCTGCCACTGTCTTTTTAAGGATGTTTGATACCTCGACGCGAACGTGCGATGCTTTTCATACCAAATGTGCATCCTCCATCGTGTTCATTGTTTTGGAATTTCTGTGCTTATGGTGTGTTGCGACGCGTTTTATTATCTTATTGTCAGCCTTTCAGTTTTGACATATAATTATTTAACTATCTAAAATTTAACTTTGTTTATTTAATGAAGATTCACTACTTGCGCGAAATATTTCATTAACCCTTTCGGTACGAGCACTCTGTCCGCCATGACACTGTTGCTGTACATGGCGCCGCGCCGAAAATTCGCACATAGTCAATTCTTCTTTATATAAATATTGTCCTAAACGTTAAATAAAAACTGTGCTTGATAAAACAGCATTTTTCTTTAAACAAAAAGTGCTGCTTTCAGCTTTGATTATTAATATTAAGAGATACAAAATTCTAATTCTAATAAAAATCATCTCATAGAAGCTGGATAGATCCAACACTCGTACCGAAAGGGTTAAGTTAAAATACCGGACCAAATGCTATAATTCCAAACGGTAAGGTCAATCTTCGGCCACATACCCGTGAGGAATTTCTGTCTAAGAACGCTCTCGGTTATGCGATTTTTATTGGCCGTTTCGGGGTAGCGTAATCTCGGCGTTAACAGGTAAAAATAAAAATATCTGTCCGGGCGATGCGAGGGACCGCATTTTTCCGGGATCCTTTCCCGGGGAACAATTCGAAAATATCCTGGATGCCTGAAGGCCGGATATTCGTGGCGGACGGGCGCGCAGGACGAGGGCCAAGCCCCCCCCCCCCCCCCCCACCGGTCCGAAATACTTGGCAACTTCGTAAGAACTCGAGTATCGCGGCATTCGGAACGCCGGAAACGTACACGGACGCACCGCGCGATATCCGACGGATTCCACGGTGCCCGGGGTAATTTCCGAAACTCTCCCGGCAAATTTCAAAGCGGCTCGCCTCCTCCGCTTTACATAACTGCGGCCGGCGCGGGGCCGCGCCGAGGAATCGCGATATACCCGTCAAAGAGAGGCGAACGAATTGTTCGCGGTCGAACGGCGGAGTCTTCCGCCTTTGGAATGCAAATGCCTATCTCGCCGAGGCGAGAGCCGGCCTCCGACCTCTTATTTCACGCGGCGACACGGCCGCGGGGATCTTTCTGCCCTCATCAGGACACTCTTCCTCTCGTTGCTCATCCTATTTTCCGCTCGCCCCAATTCCCGTCTTATGATTCCGATGCATAAGACGGAGCTCTTGGAGATATCGAATTCATTTTGAAAATCTCGCGGTTGGACGCCATGCAGTCATTACTATAGTATTAGGGTGTTCCATAAAATTCTTTTTTTTTTTAAAGAGCTTTCCGAGTGTAGTGCCCTGAGTTCGCACTATTTTCTCTTAATAATTTTTACTGTCTGTAATTTTCTATTTTAAATAAACTTATTATTATGTTTTAATTTCTTAGTAATTAGTTATTAAATACTGCTTGCAAACCAGTTATTTCTATAAAACGGCAGAGATTTAAAAATTGCTTAGCTCTTTGTATTATTTTAATAACGAGTTAGACTTGTGACGAACATTTCATATAGAATTTAAGAAATATAAACGACAATCTCTTCTTTTAAAATTTTCGTTAGCAAAGTATAGAAGTAAATGAGGACAATCAGGAAGCAGAAATCCTCTTGTTTCATTAAGGTAATTATTAAGGATGAAAAAGTGCTAATCAACGCAATTCTAAAAGGAAACGTAGCGCGACGGGTCAATGCGCATTCGTTCCTCAGTGAACCTTGTCTTAGCATTAAATTCTCAATTTGCTGAAATGTACTTCGTATTTTATATTTTCAAAATAATAAATGACATTTTCATTATCAAGATTTTTATTTTATTTTATTTAAAATTTTTATAATTCAGAAAAATTAAAAGGGTCTTCCTATGTCAGAAAATTCGTGAGTAAAAAAATAAAAATAACATTTATAATTGTATAAAATAAATATATCCAAATATGCACCACCCAAACTCAAAATAATGAAAATTCTCTATTAAAAACGTGAGCCTCGCTCCCCCCACCAAATTAATTATAATCGCACCAAGGAATCCAAATCGTTCCATCGTTCGCCGGCACTTTTCGTTACAAGCGTAATACCGGTTCCAATTTTCCCTTAAGCAAATTTACACTGTAACTTCTCATTGTCGCAGTAAATCCACGGACTTACAAGTTGCCCCCCTCCCCTCTACCGTGCAGTAAGAGTTCGAACAACTTGGGAGCCGGGCTGCGCCACGCGAGGAGAGTAAGTAGTTCACAATAATTTCCTAATTCCCCAACAGCCGAGATTTAATTTCATGCTCATTAAACAGCGCCGCGATAAAGCCGATATATATATATCAGCGGCGGGTCGCCTATCGCTTTGCTACCTGTTAGTTTCCCCGACTGCGGAATCGAAGCGAACGCGCAACGAAGGAGGAACATTCGGAGGAACCTCCTTTTCCGCCGGCAATGCTCCAATGTTCTCTCTGCACAGTTTCGCTAGGATCTCGTTTTTGCTGGGTTTTCAGACCGAAACTGTAATACTCATATTTCTAGTTTACTTTGCTTTTCAGGTAAACGTTATTTAATTTACTTTGCCTTTTTAACGTAAACGTTATTTAGTTTACATTGCTTTTTAAGGTAAACGTTATTTAATTTACTTTGCCTTTTTAAGGTAAACGTTATTTAATTTACTTTGCCTTTTTAACGTAAACGTTATTTAACACGTTGAGCGCCACGTCAGCCACGTATGGCTGACACTAATTTCTGACCAATTTTGAAGATTCATTTTATTCCATTATATTTGAACAAACTGAATTTGACTAGAATGTTTCGTTCGCGAAAGAGTTCTAATACCATCCCCTATGGTAAATATTAACTTTCTAGTTTCGCTTTAATTAATTAAATTTCTTTAACGACGTGGATAAAATACTTTGTAAAATATTTGTTTCATTATTTTTTCCGTGTTGCAATGTATGCACAATTGCTTTCAGTTTTTGTAAAAGAAATTGTGTAATGTGGGATTGAGCAACTATTTTATGGGATTGTATCGTGAATTTCTTGCGTATGGATTAATGTATCGCGTGCGGTATAGGAGACCGATAAAGCCGCGAAAGAGAGAGAGAGAGAGAGAGAGAGAGAGAGCGATGAAAACGGAAAATCATGTGTCGCAAGAAAGGCTTCCATTCATATTTCACGTTGAGTTATTAGTATATCCGGGAAGCGGGGGGGGATCGGCCCCGATAGACCGGGGGAAACATAAAAACCCACTAAAAGCGGACCGGCGTCAGCGTTCGCGGGCGCGAACGACCATAATTATCATCGCACCTGCAGTTGCATTTATTACGGCCCGGTTGACTAACGAGGCCCCTTTTTCTCCGCGACACACGATCGCCGAAGGAACACTCCATCCAGGTTCAGATAAATCGCCGGCGAAAGGGGTGACGAATTATCGAGAATTAATTCGGCCGGGACGGTGATGCGTCAGTGGAACTATCCCTTTCGCTCTTTCGAAAGGGATATCTGTTACTCTCTCTATCTATCTCTGTTACTCTCTGTTCCACTCTCTCTGTCACTCTCTCTGTTACTCTCTCTTCCTCTCTCTTTGTTACTCTCTCTGTTTCTCTCTCTACCTTTCTCTCTTTCTGTCTATTCCACTTTCTCTATCTCTCTGTGTCACTATGTCTCTCTCTCTCTCTCTCTCTCTCTCTCTCGACTGGTAGCAGTGGTCGAGGCGCGCCAAGGGCGTGAAAAATATGGCGGAGGCGCCCCGCGCGCGATCCAGATAGCCCCTTTGCACACATAACCGGTCGCAATGAAAAAATGGTAATCCATAGGGCCCGGCGAAAAATGTTTTTTCTTGCCGACCGTAAGGCAGAGACGTATCGCGGCAATACATCAGTTCGTAGCACGGCCGCCGTCGCCCATTCGCCGGCAACTGTAATGGCAACGATCGTTATAGTTCATTCGCTCGAATAAGTCATCGAGGCCGGGCCGGGCGGACCGAAACAAATGCCTCGGAATCGCCGAAATACAGCCAGTCCCACAAGTATTCGTACCCTCGTTGCTTGTAAGAGAAATCTATTGAAATCAAGGGACGCAATTTTGCAGTAAACTTTTCATTGGTTTGTTTAATATTTTTGGATGCGACGGAAGAGGAGAAGTTTGGAGAACTGGAACCTGGATGGTTCTATCCATTATCCTATAGTATGTATAGTATATATAGTATATGTAGTATCTATAGTATCTATAGTACCTATGGTATATATAGTATATATAGTATCTATAGTATCTATAGTACCTATGGTATATATAGTATCTGTAGTATCTATAGTATATATAGTATCTATAGTATCTATAGTGTCTATAGTATGTATAGATAAATATAGTATCTATAGTGTCTATAGTATGTATAGATAAATATAGTATATATAGTATCTATAGTATCTATAGCATCTATAGTATCTATGGTATCTATAGTATCTATAAGCAACGAAGGTACGAATACTTATGGGACCGACTGTATTTCCCCCTCTGTTCCGGCGACCGGCGATCGCCATCTTCCTCGAGTCGTTCATTTGTTGCTCTATTATTAATGACCCAGGTTACAAGGTAAAAATTGCGCCACCCTTTATCTTTTTATCTTTCGGATCTTCGCGAGGCCGCCGCTCCATTTTCGTGGATTATTTCCCCGGCGGTCGGAATAAGCGAAAACTTTCATTTGCTAACTGCCAGATACCATCTAGACAAAGCAATCTACTTCCGCAACAGGTTAGCGGGGCGGCGGTGGAGGGGGATGTGCAGTAAGTGAACAATGTAAGCCGGGTAATTCGACGATCCTACCATTGTAGTTTCAACGCACGAGGCCGGAGAGATAATGCAGAGATTATACGTCTACCGAATTTAAGATTATTTTTTAATCCCGGGTCTGTCTCACTGGAGGGGTTTTGGAGTCATTTGTGAGGATGGGGAGGTAGGTTATAAATATTGTTAAATATTTTTCTGTTCAGTGAGCACTGGATGTCTTGAATACGTTCGTTTGAACGTCTTATAGTGTAAAATGGCGGTCTTTGAGGTGTCTTATTTTAGATTTTAAGGTTATGTCAAGGTTTTTAGCAAGGCTCTCGTTGGTCACACTAGTTTTCATTAATAACTCGTTAACGATGCCTCGAAGAACATTTGCATAAAGGAAAAATTTACTTCAAATCACCTTAACCTTTCAGATTGATTGACCACTTTTCCAGATTGATAGACATCCTTAGAACACCCTGTACAGCTATCAGAAAATCATCGATACCTCAACGTCTAAGGCTAGATTAGAGGAAGAAGCTCTGAATCTCGAGAACAAGACACAATCTCGCAGTCACAAGAGCAAGGATACAAGAAGCTAACAATCATAAGATCAAGATAGAATCTCGCATAAACTGTGTCGTCCAAAAAAAAAAAACGTGGGGTCGCCTTCGCCGATGCAACATCATTTGTTCATCGATGAGACGAACGCCCCAAAGAAGCCAGTGCGGCCGAAGAGGCAGTCGAGTTCCGGGGGGCAAAAGACGATAAATAGATGGCTCCCAGATACTGCCTCGTAAAACAACCGGCACGGAAGCGACGTTCCCGTTCGACCTTCGCGCTCGTCCCATTGTCAGTTTCCCGTTCGCGCTAAGGGGCGGAACGACCCTGATCGTAAAGGGAGTTTCAGTATTTATCGAGCGTCGTCCAGCGCTCGGAGTTTCTTCCGGCGTGAAATAAAGATATTACAAGGGAGAACGTGTCTCCCTCTCCCATCTCACCCTCTCCTCTGGTCTCCTCTCTCTCGCCGCGCGACTTCAGCCGATCCTTTTTTTGCCGGAGCTTCCTAGACGCCGCGGAGATAACGGAGAGACAGTGGATATTCTCTCTATCCGCCAAGCTTCTCGCTGATTACGTCGATAAATACGCCGCCGCCGTGGACCTCTCCGTCCCCTTTTTCAGCCTTCTATTTGTACGACTTATTGCAGGGGCGGGGCTGATAAAACACCTTCAGCAACGGCAAATATTTTGTCAAGTAATTATAAGGTTGAAAATCACGTTCCTCGTTCTCGTCTGCTTTGGCGATGTCTTTCGCGAATCAGCGTTTCCGATGTCTCTCTCTCTCTTTTCCTCTTTTCCTTTCTTTCTCTTTGTCTTTTTCTTTCTCTATCTTTGCTTCTGTCTCTATTTTTCTCTTCACACTTTCTTTCACAGTCACAGATTGATATTGAAACGTAATATAAGGTTAATAATTTCAGTAGTATCTAAGTATTTAATACTATTGTAAGGTTAATGTAAATCCATTTTTACAACCTCCGGTAAAAAGTTTACGATTATATATTTTTATAGAAGAATCGTGTTATTTAGAATTTTAGTTGCATTGTATTACAACCCTTGGTAAAAAGTTTACGATTATATATATTGACATGAAATTTATAAAAGGATTTTGGCGTTTTTAAATTAAAAATTGCTTTTGTGTCTTCATTTATAGTGAATTATATTTTATTTATGGTGAACTGTCTTTTAATTATGGTCAATTATATCTTATTTATGGTGAATTGTATTTTATTTATGGCGACTTGTCTTTTATTTATGGCGAATGGAGAACGTTCGTGGGAGCTGAATAAAGCAACGCAATTTTTCGTTTATTAGCAAAAAAAGGAAGACACAGAAAGAACGAAATGTTCTGTGAAAAAGAATGGTTTAAATAACTATAATTAACTGGCTCTATGAATGATGAAGCGGAGAAAGAAACAAATTGCATTATTTTGTATTTATTTAGTTCATTTAGATGCCACCTGCGTTCTCCATAAATCTTACCTGCAGACGAAAATCTTTTATAATTCTAAAACGCGAATATTCTTCGTTAATTACGTATAAATGAAAGCGTATTCATATTAAAATTGTATTTATATTAGAATTCCATGTATGCGCATTTAAATAAAAGAGCAAGGACTTTTGCGGGCTACTGTACGCCGTTCCGCCGGTGAAATAAAATAACTCTGTTGTTCCACGATTTAGAAGACAGACCATTGAGCAGATTTCTCCCGGATAGCATCCCCCATATCGAGTCTTCGCCGTCTTTTATCGCTGGTTTACGCGCCTCGGGGAATTTATGTTCCCTCTCTCCCTCTCTCCCTCCCTCTCTCTCCCTCTCTCCCTCCCTCTCTCTCTCTTCCTCGGCGAGCATTTTAGAACCTAACGCGGTTATTATACCGCGAGCGCGAGATCACGGCAGGCTCCTCCCTTCTTCCCAAGGAATTTCTTCCTTCGGGACTGTATCTAGATGCCGGTTTATTAATTCGTGGACCGGATGCGGATCCGCCGCGGGGGATAGAGAGCTCTTCATTAAATAGAAAGTATATCTTGGATTAACATTAACGATAGAATAAACAGGGTTCGCTACTCAAGGACTTCGTGAATTACATATGAACCGTGATGGCTGAGCTTACGACGCCATAACCGAAGTTTAGTTGTTCCGCCTGTGCTCCCGCAGATGCGAGGTTAATGGATAACGGACCCGTGACGGCTGTCGTTAAAACATTCGGACACGAACTTCGCTGCTTCTGCTTTTGGTATCTCGGTTTAGGACTTGACTCGGTTTAAGCAACGACGACGGATTGGTGATGTTTAATTATTGCGATTTTAAGGAAAATCGTACCGGCAAGGGGTCGAAGGAGGCTCTATTATAACATATGTATGGATATATTATTGTATATATTTTTGTATACATTATTATGTTACATTATTAGTATCTAGATTATTTGTATTATTGTTATTAGTGTCTATATTATTTTTATTATTATTATTAGTATCTAGATTATTTGTATTATTGTTATTAGTATCTATATTATTTTTATTATTATTATCAATTTATTCGTCCATTTATATTTATCATACCAGCCACCATTTTCTAACAGAATTAAACAAAACAGGAGGTCCAAGTAAACGGAACCGATAGAATTCTATAAAATAACGAAGGCACGCCAAAAATCGTTCGCAAACTCATCCGCCCGGCGAACAAATTCCGCTCGTTCTTTCGTGCACGAGAGACTCGGGGAAAACGCGAAATATTTCTCGGACATGGGTCGGAGAGCGCGATCGGGGAAAAAAAAGAACGGTTGATCAACCGTTGGGTGGATATATTCGGTCGACGAACCGCGCGCGTTACGCAATGTCCGTGGTCGATCCGGTCGGTTTGTTTAAACCTGGCCGGCCCGGCCCGGCCCGGCCCGGCCGACGATCGATTCGAGGTTTCTCTTATTGTCCACGCGGAATTGCACGAAGAAAATCGCGCGGAAATAATTGCGCGACGGTTTTACCATTAATGCGGGAGAGCTTCGTGGTAGGCGGAAACGAAAGCGAGCGGAACGGAGCCGAGCCCGAGGCGGCCCGCCGAGAGAATGGGAGAACTGGGAGAGCCCTCGACCAGGCGGGACGAGACGAGTCGAGACGAGACGAGACTAGGCGAGATGAAAAGAGACGACACGAGACGAGACGAGACGAAACGAGACGAGACGAGACGATACAAGACGAGACGAGACGATACGAAACTAGACGAGACGAGACGAAACGAAACTAGACGAAAAGAGACGACACGAGACGAGACTAGACTAGATGAAAAGAGATGAGAAGAGGCGAAACGAGACGAAACGAGTCGAGAAGCGACGAGAAGCGACGCTATGCGACTCGGCCTGCTTGGTATCATCATCCTCTTTCTCAGGATCTCGGCCATCTTCGAATCTCAGTGTCGAGCTCTAATAACAGTCTGCACATTAAACAAATATTATTTAACGACTTTTTACGAAGGGTCATTGAACAAGAAAAAAAAAATTAGAAAAATAAAAAAAATAAAAAATTATTGCAGCCTGTGCGGAGATTTTGTGCAGCCTGTGCAGCCTATTGCAGAGTATATACTCTGAAGATCATTCGTAGCACGGCGCGGAAAATACTTACTGTTCACCCTAATATTAGTACCTCTAATCGCGAGACTCGGGCGCTGAAAGCGTCGACGCAAGTTCCGCGAAAGTTTTCGCTCGGTTAACCGGTTCGCGATACCGGATAGACGCGCGTCGCGATTCACAGTTTACAACGCAAACACCCGGGGAAACAGCCCTTTGTCGACGAGACGACCCGTCGAATCGATTTCGCAGATCCTCGTTAACCGGCCCCCCACCTCCCCCCCACCTCCCTTCCGCCCTTCTCCTTTCACGGCCGAGTTTGATCTCTCGTTTCCCCACCGAAGTCCCGGCGAACGCTGGAACGGACACCGAGCGCGCTCCAGACACTCCAGCCGCCGCCGCCGCCGTATTGGTTGCACTTAGTTGTTAACGTTTACCCCGCATCTTTTTTTTCAGCCCGGTCCGCGAACCGCGCCGGAATTTCGTCTGATTGCATCTCCAATTCAAATTAATTAAAACTGGCTACGGACGAGTTGCGATTTACCGCGAGCGCCGACGATGTAACTTTATTAAACATCGGTAATCGAGTTTTATCGAATTCGTAGCGATATCGAATTTGTAGCGAATTTTATAGATATTTTTACGGAACGTTTTATAATGTAGCGATATTTTTACGAAATGCCGTGAAAAGACGCGTTTGGAATTTTGACTACGAATTGTTCTATAAATTCAATTGTTTCTCCGAATTTAATTGTTCCTTCGCTAATTTATTAGTTAACCTTTTTTGTAATAGTTTTTTAAATAATTCAGTGATGTGTCATTTTCTTCAAGCTCATCGTATAGCTAAACGTTTGCGTATGCTATACTTATTTCTATCGTGTGGTGTCTTTTGGGACACAATGTTATTAAACGATTTTACATGTAAATATAGATATTTGAATTTCAACACACGGATGTCAAAAGACAGCTTTTGGTCGATATAAGTGCACACAGAAACGCTATAGAAATAATGTTAACTCCTTCTCGTACCTTGACGATATTCATATCGTAAATATGAATATTATTTCGTTCTCTAAGATTGAAATAAAATTCAAATCCCTTGTTATTAATATTTAAGCAGCCAAGTAAACTTGGACATGGAATAAGCCTTAATTCTCTGTCGCCTTTAAGAAACGATTACAATTGATAAATTTCGAGTCGCAGCAGCCGTCAAGAAAACGGTCCGTCAAGGGGTTGTTAATTAATCTCTCTGCGCGAAAGCGGTTATTTCGCAACGAAAAGTGGCGGCGGCGGCGGCGAAGAATGAAACAGGAATGCGTGAAGCCCGGTCCATTTTTGATTGAGTAACGAGCGGTGTCGCGAACAGCAGCGGCCGCGCGCGCGCGCGCGCGTCGCCCGCCACGGAATAATTATAATGACGCCGTTGTAAAAAGAGTCCCGGGACCGGGAAAATTACGGCGGGTCGTTTCCACCGACGAGCGACGGGCGCGCGCGGGTTTGTCGATATCCGTTATCGGTCGTCGTTCCCGAAAATGCGGCCGCCTGTCCCCAGATCCGGGGGCGATTTAAATTCAAATTTAATTTTCTTTCATCCCGCCCGACGGACAAATATGGCCGTCGATGATGGATTCAAACGTTCGTCGGGCCGTTGTTGCGACGGACTTGTACCTGGTCTACGTAATAATAAAACGGGCACGTGTCGCCATCGACAGCGCGCGCGCGCGCGCGAGCCACCGGAGTTTTATCGTTCCACGCGTGTACGTACACAATACGATTATTCTGTCACTTCATTGGCCGTGCTTTATCAGCCCTGACGCAGAGGATGGAATGGCCCGTTTTATCCTCGGCCGGCGATTTCATAAATCACTGTTCATTTGGCCGAAACCAACGCGCGGGACGCGTCGCAGAGTCGGCATTTCGTGACGCGCGCGGCCCCGTTCGCGGCCAGTTCTTTTTTTTATCAATTTTTCCCGTCCAACCAGAAGGCGATCATCCGCTCGAGAGAGAGAGAGAGAGAGAGAGAGAGAGAGAACAGTAAAAAGCACGATCGATGGCAGTATCGCGCGCGTCGAGGATCATCTCGAACAGGTTCGGAGAGTTTTCCGAAATTTTTCCGAATTTTCCGATTTCGCGGTTGAAAAAGCGAAAAGTGCTTTCCCGAGGTGAACAGGTTTACAGAGGATTTTCTGTTTTATTACTCGAAATCTCGACCGCGATGCTTTTATACTGGTTTTACGAAGTGATTTCGCTTTTCTCGCCACTCTGCGCTTTGAGGTGGCGCGAAGGTAGAAGTAATCGCTAATCCATGCAGATGAAGTAGGGTTCTAATCGGCGAAATCTCAAATTGAGAGACGTAAAAGACGTAAGAGTCATAAGAGACGTTTTAGATATGGCTTAAAAACGTCCAGAATTTAACATTGATGAAACGTCCATTAGATGTTCTTTTAATGTGTAAAGGACTTCTTAAAGACGTTTAAGAGACGTCTTGATGTTTTTAGGACGTTCGTAGGACATTCAAGATATCTTATATTCATCTTGACGTTCTTAGGACGTTCGTAGGACATTCGAGACGTCTTAATGTCGTCTTGACGTTTTTAGGACGTTCGTAGGACATTCGAGACGTCTTAATGTCGGCTTGACGTTCTTAGGACGTTCGTAGGACATTCGAGACGTCTTAATGTCGTCTTGACGTTTTTAGGACGTTCGTAGGACATTCTAGACGTCTTAATGTCGTCTTGACGTTTTTAGGACGTTCGTAGGACATTTAAAATGATCTTAAAGTCGTCTTGACGTTTTTAGGACGTTCGTAGGACATTCAAAATATCCTAATAGACATTAGATAATTATTCGAATTCGATAATTAGACAAATGTCCTAGAATATTATCGTTAGATAACGTCCTCAACTATAGCTCTCAAGGTGACGAGTTTAACTATCTAAAATTACTATGATAAAGTCACTATGACGAATATCACACCATTACCATCAACATCCACAACAAACACAATTAAAAATTTTCCAAATACTGCTAATTTTTCAAATTGCTCTTCTCCAAACCAATTTTTTCAATTGTTGAAGAAACGGTAGCATAAAGCAGCCTAAGTGTCTCGTTTGATGAAAAGGACCTTCGCGCCAAGAACGCCATCGAGGAAATTCGCGGGACAATATGTCGCCGGATCCGACGAATGATTTAAAACAATTCGTCGATCGGCCCAGGAATCGAAGAACTCGGCTCAATTTCCTCGCGAACCCCGAGCGGTCCCCCGCGAAAATGAAAAAGTTCCGCGCCGGAGAACGACGTTTACGGGGGTTCCTTCCAATAAAGTTCCGCAGCCGCTCGGAGGGCCGTTCGTTTTACATTCGGAACGTTAGCTCCTTTGCGCGGCCCGAGGCCTTTCATGAAATTGAATTACCCCCGATCTCGGAAAGGTTTCTCCCCCCTTCCACCGGATATCGACTGGTTCCTCACGGGGTGACCGGCGCCGACCGGCGAGAGCTCACGACCGCTCGACAACTCCTCGATTATCCAGATGCTTGACGAGCTGTTAGCCCCCTCCCTCGAAGCGG
>NC_135781.1:1246534-1268153 GCF_028453695.1 Augochlora pura
AGAAACACGGGAGTCGCGCTCGAGACCAATTTTCGCGGCGGTCTCGGGGCGAGTTCGTAAAATCGTTGAAATTTTAATGAACAACCGAAAACTCTCGTGTGTGATCGTTAACAGGAGTGGCCGTTGAAACGCGAGAACCGCAAGGCAGAGAATTTATAGCCGGCAGAGAACAATGTCGTCGTAACGATGCGCGCACGTCGGACATTCTACGGCCGGGCGTGTGCGCCCCTAATTACACCGGAATTAAACTCGAAAGGAATGTCCGCCCGGTGTCCGGGACCGGCGATAAAGCGTCGAACGACACCGCTCCGTTTTTCCACGTCCCTCCCTCGTAACTCCGCTCTCCTCTCTTCTCTCTCTCTCTCATTCTATCTATCTATCTTAGTCTTCGTCGCGCGCGACGGTATCGATTTCGCGGCATTTATCAAGACCGCCGAATCAGATTCATTCCGACGGAACGGCGCTCGGGACAGAAAGCTTAGGAAATCTGTTTCGAAGCAAGAGTTATCAAGATTTTATTTGGAATCGCAAGAGTTATCAAGATTTTATTTGGAGTCGCAAGAATTATCAAGGTTTTATTTGGAGTCGCAAGAGTTATCATGATTTTATTTGGAGTCGCAATAATTATCAAGGTTATACTTGGAGTCGCAAGAGTTATCAAGATTTTATTTGGAGTCGCAAGAGTTATCAAGGTTTTATTTGGAGTCGCAATAATTATCAAGGTTTTATTTGGAGTGCCGCAATAATTATCAAGGTTTTATTTGGAGTGCCGCAATAATTATCAAGGTTTTATTTGGAGTCGCAATAATTGTCAAGGTTATATTTGGAGTTGCTAGAGTTATCAAGATTTTATTTGATGTCACCATAATTATCAAGATTCTATTTTAAATCGCAATAATTATCAAGTCGTCAATAGTTACCAAGATTTTATTTTCAGTCGCAACAATTATCAA
The DNA here is from genome assembly GCF_028453695.1 of Augochlora pura. Lineage (NCBI taxonomy): Eukaryota > Metazoa > Arthropoda > Insecta > Hymenoptera > Halictidae > Augochlora > Augochlora pura. Next base: position 1,247,488 of record NC_135781.1, read on the forward strand.
CTCGTTAATAGCTATCAATATTTTACTTTAAATCGCAATAATTATCAACTCCTTAATAACTATCAATATCTTATTCCGAGTAGCAGACAGTAGACGCACGACCCTAAAGAGTTAATCCCCACCACCGCCGACACAAATAAAAATAAAAATAAAATTTTTCTCCCGACAATTATTAATATTTCCAACACGATCACCAAACAGCGATCGAAATGAAAAGTCTCGGGGATCGCCGATGCCGAAGTCACGCTCGCGACGGTGACCCGATAGCCTGGCTGACCCAACCTCATCGAAAATGCATACAATGCTCACTTGGCGAGTGGTAATCGCGGGGTCATGCCCCGGGAGAGTGGCGCGGGGGTGCGGCGGCGGCGTCAGCGGCGTCGGCCGTGGGAGAAAGAAGGAGGCCGATCCAATTGGACGAAACTCCGGGGGTCGTGCATTCTCCGCGGGATAATGAGAAAGTTTCGCGCGAATGGGAAAGAAAGGACACTAATGGAGCAGAGAGAATTAAACAGGCCTGATAAAAAAAGGAGGACGAGGCGGTGGAAGCGAGAGAGAGAGAGAGAGAGAGAGAGGGAGGACGGTGGACCGGGGGATGGGTGGACCAGGGTAGGGGGGCGAGAGAGGGTGGCGGTTCGAGGGCAACGACAAGAGAATGCGGAAGAAATAGGGGCCGGGATAGAATTTAGCTCGAGGATGGCCCGTGGCTATTGGTCCTCCAGTTTCTCGGCTTACTGGACGGCGGATACGAATTTCCGGTTTCTCCCGTTCCGAAACGAGACAGTGTGTGTATGTGTGTGTGTTCTCTTCCGGCTACCGGGCGTGCATGTTCTTCTTCGTCCGACCTAACCCCCCTCCCACGCGCCCAGTCCCTACGGTGTTCCCGTAACGGTGCGCCTCGTATCGGTGTCCGGCCAAATAACCTGTCGGATCGAAAGCCAACAATGGCGGCCGCGCGCGCTCGTTACCGGACACGATTCCCAGAAGAATTTCCAAAAGATCCTCTCCCGGCTCACCCAGCCCCCGACCTCTCTGTTCGCGCTCGTAAAATAGCCCTCGGATAGCCATCGTCACGTGTTAATCGCGTTCGGCGGCAGCGACGGTACTCGTTCCGAAACTTTCGGACACCTGTTGTGTGTGCATCGAGGAGACGCGACGATTTATTAACTCCTTGCACCATAATAACGAGTCGGACTCGTGACAAAGATTTCACGCAAGATCTACTAAATTAGTAAATTATTAATTTCTTCCAAGTGGAAATCAAAATTGAATTCTTGTGTTATTAAAATCTAAAAATGGAAGGAAATAAAGGTAATACAAAAGACAGAAATCATCTGATCCTATTAAGAACAGTATTAAGGATAAATAAGAGCTAATCAACGCAGCGTGTAAGGAGTCGTAGTGCAAGGGGTTAACCCTTTGCACTCGAATGGTGACTCAGAAGCACCACGCAATATTGTTCTATCACGTCCCAAGATCATTTTTATACGAACAAAGTATAGGTTTAAAGAATTGTTAAATAGTGAAACTGTTAATGCGAGTCGCAAAAATCAATTTCATGCGCACAAAAGTGCACTTTGTTGCATAAAATGGAAACACCCTAAGCCAGAAATTTTATATCAGATTTACAATTCAAATGGCTTCGAACGCAAGGGTTTATATTATTATAAACCCTTCTTAATAATACTTAATCTATAATATTATTAAATAATTAAATAAATAATTTAATATATGAATTAAATTCATCTCTAAAAAACCTAGATATCAACAAAACCGATTTATTTTTCACATCCAATTTTATATTAATAATTAAAAGAAAATTTAAAAAATTATATAAAATTAACTCTTTCATCTTCGAGATAAATAACATCTTTTATATATATTAATCAACCCTGATACAAAAGGTAAAAAATTTTAATTTTACTTACTTATAATTTAACTCCCTAACTTTTTCAATTCATAAAATAAATTCATTCTTATATAAATACTTAAACCCCTTGCACTATAATAACGTGTAATTTACGCGCGTAACTGCGTGATCGCGCGCCGCCGAAACGAGACGAGGTCCGGCATTCTCGTTATTAGCCCATCCGCGCGTAAACGAAAAACACGCGAACAGCGTAGAATCGCACAGGGTCGCGAACCGGCGGTCGCGCCTGTTCCATTTCGCGCAGCAAGGAACAAACAGTCGAAACGCCAACGAAATTCAGGAACGGCTGGCGGCGACCAGCGCGCGCGCGCGCGGTTACGAGGACGGTTCTCCTTCTTTTTTTTTCTCTGTCCAGGGTCCGGGGGTAGGAAAAGGGTCGCGCTTCCTGCCCTGCCGCGTTTCATAGTCTGTTTTCATTTCGGTCGGGGCGCCGCGCGGCGTACAAAACGGGACGCGACATTTCTGTCTCCTCGCGCGAGCGCGCGCCTATTCCGAGCGAATGGAGTTCGATTACAATGCGCGCGGATTGGCCGGCACTCGAAATTCCGTCGCACGGTTTCCATCCGCTTTTTTACGGTTCCACGGGCGATCACGGCGACGCTGGTCGCGCGGTTGTTACGCAAGCTTTATCTCTCCCCGTCTCTTCATCTCGCTTTATATCTCCCGCGACTCGGTTCGACTCGGTCCCACTCGGTTCGACTCGATTGGACTCGGTTCCGACTCGGCTCCGACTCGGCTCCGACACGGCTCGACCCGGTCCGGCGAAAATGCAAACCATTATACGGCGCACAATAGGCTCGACGAGGCTTTCACTCGTTATCGGTAACGAATCGCCTTCGGGGGTCGTCGACAATCGGGGCGAAGATCGCTCGCGTCCCGCGATCGCCTTTCATCCTCTCTCCGCCCCTCCGATACCTTCGAGGGGGACTCCTCGAATTTCTATCGCGAGCCGGGGAGCTGAAAGGTGGCCCCGAACGGCGGAACCGGCAGCGGGCCGTAATTTGCAACAACAAAGGGCTCGTTCTCGTCTTTATCGGCGACTCTAGCGGCTTATTCTCGACACGTGGCCGCCGATAGCCGACGGCAGCGGCGGCGGCCAACTAGGCTGCGCCCTTCTTTGAAAGCCGCACGCATCGGTCGTGGACGATGTTCCATTTAAACCGTCCCGCAAAGTGGCGAGTCGATGAAGAGCATGCTGCTGCTGCTGCTGCCGCTGCTGCTGCTGCGGTATGATTCTACAAGGGGGGAACTAGGCCGACCATTTTATTTTTTTTCTTTTTTTTTTCGGTCCGCATTCAACGCTCGATTCGACAACCGGCAATACCGTCAACCTTGTTTCACGCTTGTTTTTCTTTTTTTTTTCAAACCGCGTCCGCATTATCCGCGTCTACGCGCGCTTCGTGTTTTTTTCTCTCCCCCGGATCCGAAACAACTTTCGTCGGGGAAACGCGCTGAAAAATGTTTCGCTCACGGTAGAACGAAATAATGGAGAGCCGTCGGACGGATAACTGAAAATTAACTCCGAACGGTTGCAAACTATTCCAACGAACGGATCGACTCGTAAGAGTTGTTCTCCTCTTTTTTTTCGCGACGCGCGCGTCGCGTTCTGTTTAATGCGGGATATTATTTTAGATGGAATATCTGCGCGAACTTTTTCCGCCAAAAAGAAAAAGCATTTTCGCATTAAATCGTTCACTTTTATTCGATGATTTGCTCACGCGTTTCTTTATTGACCGGTTAACTGTGATTGACGAGTATACTCGTCGCGCGTAGAAATCAGTGACCATTAGCTATTTAAATTGCAATTTTCGAGAAAAACAAAACATATTCTCAAATCTTCAAATCAAATTTCAATTTCAAAAAATCCCATGAACTCCGAGTCACCGGTCGAGTGCAAAGGGTTAAACGGCACGCGTGGAGGTCTTTACTGTACGAATCTTTATCAAACTGCTGGAGAAAAAGGCTTCTTTTTTTCTCTAATTTTTTCTCATTTTTTCTAATTTTCTCTCATTTTTTCTTGTTTCCTCAATATCATAGTTTATCCTTCAAGTGTCTTCCCTTAGGTCTCGTACCACTAATATCCTTACATTTGTGTCACTATACCGTTCCTCAACACCGAATACCATACTCTTTCCAATTGCGTCACTACGGCCGCAATACTTTTCTCCAACAACGCCGAAATAAAAAACAACGCTGCACCAGCGGACACAAACCCTCCCCCCTCCCCCCCTCCCTCGCCCCGCAATGTTAACGACGCGGTCGCTAAACACAGGGTTCCGGAAAAAGGGGTCGTTCGCAGCGTCATAGGTGTCCCAGTCGACGTTATTAACTAAAAATACAAAATTGGGTGTAATCCAGTTCGGAACGCGAGACCGCTGCTTTTCCCCCCCGGTATCCGCTTATTTCCGTAATGAATCCCATCCGCGGTTCCATGGCGGGGAGAGGGGGTGGGGGTGGGGCGATGGGGGGAGACGATAAAAAGGACAATTGCAGAGAAATTTTCAGCGTTGGTAAACCAAGACGATAATTGCAGGGTATGGCGCGCGCGTCCGCGTTTGCTGGACCGGCCGAGAGCGTATCATTCCGAGCGTAGAAATTTCCGTTTAACGCTTTCACTGCCGCGGCACCGTATACGCGAGAGCGCGCGAAACCTGCCAGGAGCGATTCGGTGGCGATTTGGATCTTTTCATAATTTCTTTGATAAGGGAAACAACGACGATTTTTCAGTAGAATAATTTTTTGGAACCCCTAAGGGTATAATAAATGATAGGGGTTGATATATAATTGTTGCATCGATGGACGGATGGTTTAACATGTTTAACATATATTTAATGCATTTAATATATGTAATATACATTCAATGCGTTTGATTTTGATTTAAAATACATTTAATGCATTTAATCTATTTACCATACTTCTAATGCATTTAATATGGATTTAATATACATTTAATGCATTTTATATGTACATAATACGTATCCAATGCGTGTTTAATATATTTAATATACATTTAATGACGAGAAGAAAATCATTGTAAAGGAAAAAGTTGCATCAAATAATCTCAATTCTCGTCGGGAAACGTGAATTCTTTTTTCTCGAGAAGCGTGCTTTCTGTATAGTCTACAAGTATTACAACATGAACGTTTTCCTATATGTCGCACAGAAATCTGACACACGAACGAGCGACGCTTAGAATGTAAAGCGCCGCGTCTCGAATTGGTCCGCCGTTGGTGAAACGATTTAAGCCGCGGCAAGAGACAGTTTTCACCGAGCAACGGTGCGCCCGTGTATCCGTCGTCGTCGCTCGCGAAAGGTTAAAAAGGAAAGCCCCCCCCGGCCGGCGAACAAAGAGACACCGCGAGCCACTCGGCCGTGCATGGAAATTCGGGGCGGAGGGGGAGAGGGGGGTCGCCGCCGCGCCGTTCCGCTAAACCGCGAACAACATTCGCCGTCCCGGCAATTACCGTTGTTTGCCCGTGCCTGGGCGCGGCCAAACAGACATCCGCGAGACGACCCTTTTTCACGGGGGGGGGGGGGGGGAAATTGTGCGCGCCGCTAAGCTGATAACGCGACCGGACAGCCGGCTTGTAATTACGTCGCTGAACGGCGGCCGTTTACGGTGTTCGTCGCCCCGTGGAAAATATTTAATTAGCCCGGCCACCTCGAGGAGGCGACGCGCGCCGAAGAGAGTGGCCGAGAAAGAGACAGAGAGAGAGAGAGAGAGAGAGAAAGAGAGCGAAAGAAAGAGAGAGAGAGAGAGAAAAGAGAGTAGCCGAGAAAGAGAGCGGAAGAGAGAGAGAGAGAAAAGAGAGTAGCCGAGAAAGAGAGCGAAAGAGAGAGAGAGAGAAAGTAGCCGAGAAAGAGAGAGAGAGAGAGAGAGAGAGAGAAAGTAGCCGAGAAAGAGAGCCGGCCGTATTAAGCGGCGAGGAAAGCCGGCCGAGCGGTGCCGCGCGTCTTCGCTTTAAACCTTCCGTCCTCTGGCCGCGCCGCGGCAAGAAATCGGCTAACGAGAAAATGCGATCAAAACGCTTCACCCCACGCGCGCCGATCCGCACGACCGCGGCTGCGGCCGTCGCCGACGTTTTAGAGCGGCTTTCAATTTGCCGGGGGACTTCCTCGCGCGTCGGCCGCCGAATCGCGCTCGGAACTTGCTCTCGGCACATCGTGGACCGGTAGTTTTATTGCCGGCTTTACCCGCTGTGACTCGCCTGTTATGGTTTTATACCGCTTCGCTCTGAGCGACGAGAGCGCAAATTTTCGCGACCGGCCACGGCCACTGAAAAAGGAAACTCGAGAAAAATAGCCGATATGTTAATTTTCGAGAAATCTTTATTTTATGATTATTTTTTGGTTTTTCATTTTTGATAATCGCAGCTTGCAACTAAAAAATCACGTTTTTTTCCAAAATTTTAGAAAGCCGCTAAAGGGGGAAAAATGCCCTTTGGTCTGCACAAAAATTATCTTGATGAATGATAGAACAATTTCAATAGGGTCTCAAAGCCACCACTTTACCGCAAAGGGTTAAGCAAACTACTCTAATCTCGTAAAAGTTTCAAGCCGCCTTTGCAACAGTCGAACTGTTCGCAGAGACATTTCCAAAGCAGAAAGTATCGGGGTACATTTCATTTGAAATCCGTTTCGAACACAGATTCTTTCAAACGGCGGTCAAAGGGCAATTTCTGAGCGATACGAAGCGAGTCTCCGGATCGCAGTTTTCCGCTCCGCAGCTCCGTGGTCGCGGCGTTCGAAAGCTCTCTTTCACCGTTCGAAAGGTCTTTTGGGAGGACGCGGGGGTTGCTCGGAGCCCCGGTTGCTTATAAATCAGAGTCGTAGCCGGCCACGAAAACGCGAGGGGTTCGACAGCCCTCGAGCAACAAGTTCCCGGGTCATCGGCTGTCGCGCTGCTGTTCGAGCTTTGTCCCCGAAACGGCTCGGCTCGGCTCGGCGAGCGGAATGGTCGCGCGTCGCAAGTCTACGCGTCGCTAGACTCCTTGCCGCGAATATTGTCTCGGTTCCAACGACTCGAAAGCGCATAAACTATACCTAAGCGTGGAAATTGCGAGCCGGCGCCAATATACGGGGTGCTTCAAAAATGTCTAATCATCTGGAAAAGGAAGATTCCTGAGTTGATTTCAAGCAACTTTTTCCTTTACAAAAATCTTCTGCGTCGCTTCGTTGACGAGTTATTAACGAAAAACGTTGGCCAATGAGAGGCGAGTACTACTGACGCGAGGCGACTGAGCCAGGGAGAGGGGGAAGCCCAGTTTCACTGATTGGCTCGGGGCGAGTGAATGAGGTGCGCGTATCACTGACGCGAGGCGGCTGATCTAGGGAGCGGGGTACCTGGGCTTTCCCCACTCTCTACCTCAGCCGCCTCGCGTCAGTAGAACTCGTCTCTCATTGGCCAACGTTTTTCGCTATTAACTCGTCAACGCTGCTTCGGAGAACATTTTCGCAAAGGAAAAAGTTGCTTAAAATCGCCTCATCTATCCCCTAGTTCTGTTCTTTTTTTAACATTTCCGCGACACCTTGTACGAATCGCGGCGATAATAACGCGCACGCGGAACGAAGCGCAAGCGACGATGCACAGCGCTTAAAAGCTGAAAAGGAGATTTAAGCCGAGTTGGTTGGCCAAGTTGAGCGCCGCGCGGAAAGTGGATAGAGGGGAACACCTTTCGCGTACGAGCTGAGCCGCGGTGGCCGGGGCACCGCGCCGACAATCTGATTTGCTCGTCTTTAGAGCCGATAAAACGATCGACCGGCCCTGTACCCGGCTCCCCAGAGACGTTTTATGGGGCTCGATCGCTCGCCGCCACAGCAAAGTGGTTTTTACGGGGACCGGTACGTACGCTCGCTGCACACCGGAACGATATCAAAATGCGTCTTTCGGAGCTGCGCGACGCGGAATCTCGCTGTTTTTCTTTCCATACTCGGAAAGGACGATTTTCTTAAACAGGCACTTTTGCGCGAGAATAGAACCGTGTACGATCATTTATCATTTATTTCATTGTAATAGAATAATTTATTTGTGATTTTCTGCGATTATTTTCATAAGATTTCTTTTTATATTTTCTTTAGATTTCTTGGGCTTTTCGACAGGTTAGTTTTTAAGGATAGCTCGATAAATTATATTTATAAAGTATTCTTTTGTTTTTTAAAATATTTATACTTGTATAATATTCATTTATTTATAAGATATTCATATTTTCTGATCAAAGGATCTTTTGACAAGAATTCTTATTCCGTTTCCATGAATGGAAATAAAATTCTGCTGTATTGTTATTAATATTTATACATTGAAGTATGCATATGCGCGGTATAAATCTCAATCTCTTTTTCCACTGTGAAATTGTTACGATATAAAAGCTGTAATATAAATATTGTTACAATATAAATTGCTGTACTCGTGAAAATAATGCACTGAAAAGGATTAACCTTACTTAAACAGAATTTACTCTACCTATTATTTATTATCAAATGTTTAAAATAATAGCCGTCCCATGCTTCCAACATGGACTGAATGAACTGCTGCAGACATAAAGAACCTAATACTATAAATTTCAATATACGCCCTAAAACAGGGACAATGACGGCCATTGGCTTAAACGCGACGAATAATACCCTTGTCTGACCATTACGCGCCGCTTCTACTCGCCGCGTTCACTGACTCAACGGCGGCGCGAAGTATCGGCGTTTCATCAGTTTTATTACCTGACCGGCACTTACCGGGCCCATGTTCTCAGGTTCCCGGGCGTCGTTACAATAATTGATACGCACCGGAACAAATCTCACATCTTCCTCTAAATAACTAAAGAAAAAATCAATTCCTACTTCGTCCAACCTTTCGAATTATACTTGTCTAACCCATTTGCATCATCGCTCTATTTCAGCTGCCGCGTTGAAGCATCAGCGACGTTTAACCGACGACTGACTCGTATCACCGCGCGTGGTCGATCGCATACGCGTCTCGCGGAATATTCCGCGCTCGGTGATAGAAGACGGTCTCTGCTCGCGGAATATTCCGCGCTCGGTGATAGAGGACGGTCACGGCTCGCGGAATATTCCGCGCTCGGTGATAGAGGACGGTCACGGCTCGCGGAATATTCCGCGCTCGGTGATAGAGGACGGTCGCAGCTCGCGGAATATTCCGCGCTTGGTAATAGAAGACGGTCACGGCTCGCGGAATATTCCGCGCTCGGTGATAGAAGGTAATCGCGGTTCGCGGAATATTCCGCGCTCGGTGATAGAAGACGGTCTCTGCTCGCGGAATATTCCGCGCTCGGTGATAGAAGACGGTCTCTGCTCGCGGAATATTCCGCGCTCGGTGATAGAGGACAGTCGCGTGAAATCGATACATTTATACAACACGCCGTCGTTATAGAAAGAGCTCTTATCGCGCGCGGAGGCTTCTTCGCCGGCCGGTTTAATCAATTGTTCGCGAACAATGGGACACTTCGCGCCGCCCTTTGCGAGAAACCCAATTATCTTTACGCTCGCTCTTTACGTAATTTCCGACTAATTATTTCGTCGAGCCAATTAAACGCGCGCGTTCGCGATATTACGGAGCTCGCGGCAGAAATATCGGCGCCGCGCGTTCCGATGGTCGGAAATATTCACATCCGGCAACTGAATTCCAAATAAAAATTGTGATTCGTACTTCAACGTTTGCCGCCGCCGCGCGAGAAAAAAATTTCGATGGAAAAAGACCGCGGACCGTTCGAACTTCCTCTTCAATTAGTTGCTCGAATAATGAGTTCCTCTGTAATGATTCACTTGGAATTGTTATTTTTAGGGTTGTTAATTGAAAGTGTATGGAATATCGAAAGTAAAAGTGCGAGTGTAAATAATTGTTCTAATAGATAATTGTTCTGATTAATAAAGAATTCTTTACTAATGAATTCTTTAATAAAATCTTTCACCTCGACTTGCTTTGAGAAGATTTTATTCGAAGACATTTTTACAAGAATATTCTTCAGCCGAAATCGTTTCTTGAAATGTTTATCTTTAAAAGAGTATTTTGTTCAGAGTACATCTGATATTGTTATAAAAGAAAATAATCGTTTATCCAAGCACGCAATATTATATAAATTATAAAATGTTTGAATAGACTCTATCTTATAATTCTCTCACAAAGCAATTTTTATTAGTCGCTTGTTAAACCACAGTGCATCTCTTATTAACAAATTCAGAGATCGGTCTTAAAGATATAATAAATATCACTGAAATTGCCACAATACTTCAAACTAATTTCATTATTACTTAATTTCCACGAACAATCTCAAACACAGATTTCAACTGTAAAACAAATTCACCTGTTATCCGAAATAATAAATGTAATAATATTATCTAATAAATAAATGTCTCGAGCGACGTTATCGCAAAAGTGATCGCAGGCACGCAAGACAATAGCAAAATAAGGCGACACGTTCGACGAATCAATATTTCGAATAATGTTGTTTCGAATACGGTCGGTTCCGTTGCGGCGATTGCCTTCCCCCTAATTTCCGGCTATCACCGATCTACAATTACTTTGGTAAGCAACGAAGAGGGCGGTCGAAGCACGGCGAGCCTCGAAGTGGCAATCGATCAGCCATTGGAACGGCTCCATTAGCCGCGAGATTCGAATTCGCGTGGCGGAACGAGTCGATACGTTTGTTACGCGAGCTTCCGGTTCTCTTCTTCATATGGAACGGAGACGGAAAAACGTCCGCGGAACGGAGACGGAAAAAAAGCCGCATGGAACGGAGACGGAAAAATTTTCGCATGGAACAGAGGCGGAAAATCGTCAGTGCGGAAGAGAGGCGGAAAAATGTCCGCATGGAACAGAGACGGAAAATCGTCAGTGCGGAAGGGAGACGGAAAAAAGGCCGCGCGGAACAGAGACGGAAAAACGTCCGCGGGGCTAAACAAGATAGGAAACTCGACAGTCGGAGCTGGTTCGCGGGCGTTTTGATATTCCCGGCCGCGTCCGATGGGATCTCGTAACCGTATTCGAAAAGAATGCGGTCTACGAGGCAATGATAACGATCGCAATAGCCGTAGAGAAAGATTATCGAAGCCGCGGCACGTGAAACTGCTCGACGTACGATTATTGCCCGGCCTCCCCCGCCGCAATAGGGAAGAAGTAGTTTCCCCGATTTCCCGGATTCCCGCTAAAAGTGCGCGTAAAATCGACGTCCCTCCTCCTCCTCCTCTCTCTCTACCTCTCTCTACATCTCTCTCTACCTTCCATTCGGTTCCCGACCTAGGAGAACGAACGCTCCCAGTTCCTTTATACTCCATGCATCGCAACGAGAATCGCGCGTTGCATCTCAACGGGGATATATGTATCGGCCCGATTCCAAAATTATTCCGACCGTAAAAGTAAATCGGTAATCTCGAGCCCGCGATTTCTTCACTTCGTATTTCACGCGCGAGCTCGCGCTACGCTTCCTTTCGCTACTCGCGAGAATTCGATGTTTTATTTTCGCTCGCTAGCGATACTTTTTATTTCATTTATATATACTTTTATTTTTTTTTTATCTAGATGGCAGGAGGAGGTATTTGAGATTTGTGGAACGTCCTGGGAACGTCTTAGGAACGTCCTATGTTACGAATATCGTTTACGATATCTTTTACGCGTCGTTCAGGTATTTAAATTTTTATGGAAAGGTCAACCCTTCTAGAGCTGGATTGTGCGACTTTAATTATTAATTGTTATTAATTATTATTTTCAATTATTATATATACTTTAATTATTGATAATAGAATTTTTTATTGCAAAAGACATGGTGGACATTTTTCATGACGAAGACATGATAGAATTTATTAATTTACGCGGATTGAAATTATTAATATTAAAAAAGACAAAAGACAACTCTTAGCTCCGATATTTTAAAATTAACGCAGGCGACAAGTTCTCTTTGAATAATAATCCACAGTTTATTAATAAGTATAATCCAAAATTCATAAATTTTTACAAAAAACTTTGTCAACTTAAAATTTTAAAATGTCAATAATTATTATAAATTAACGATTATAAAGTAACGATGAAACAAACCTTGAAGAGTTCGAATTTTCGCGATGCCTATATTAATAAAAAATCTAGAATAGTTTATATAAAAAATTATCCCTGAATAAAATATAGATCAGAGATCTATTAAAATAGAAAAGCTGTCTAAAAAATTCCGAAACCAGTTCAAGAACACCGAAAGTCGTAAGATACAGAGCGAGGACGCCGGAGATTCTCATCTCTCGTCCGGAGTAAAAGCATCGCCGAAGAGGAGAGTTCTAGGTCGCGTTGCCGCGAGGAATCCGTAAAAAACGATCGAGAGCCTTGATCGCGGAAGATCGACGAGATCGCTGATACACACGTAATTGCGCTCGAGCCTTTCCCCGAGGCAGAAAATTATTCGCGGGGTGCCGGTCGTCCTACTTCGGCGAGCCGATACTCATACGTGACCCGCACGCGAAACCACCCTCGCGTATCCCCCCCGGCCCGGCCCGGCCCGACCCGACCCGGACGTTCGGAACGTTTGAAGCTCGATTTACTTGGTTCGACTTTGGGTGGTCGAGGGGGGCGGGGGAGTACCAGGGAAGGGTGGTGCTTTCAATCTACTTGAAGTCATTCGTGTACCGATCCGAAGCGATTTTCTGGCGCGGCTCGACTCGACTCGGTTCGGCGCGCGCTCCAGTTGCCTTGGCAGCTATCGAACGGAGAAATTAGGGAACAGCCGCGCGCGCACTGTTTTCTCTTTTTTTCGATTCTACCCCGTCGAGTAGAACGCATCGATCGGAAAGGAAAATTAAAATTGAGGCGCGCGGACGATAAGAGATGCCTGGGAACAAGCGAGCGGATCTGCTTCCGATGGTTTCAGACGTACCGTCCGAGCACTGCGGAAAAGAAAAGCGATACTGCTCGGGTAGATTCGAAGCCGGAGGGGTTCGAACAGTTTCGAAGTACTTTGAGAATCGTAAGCGGGGAAGTTCTTTATCCGTCGGAACTGTGTCTAGTTTAGTGAAAGTTCGGCGGATGTAGTCGAGATTACATTCCGTTCTACGATCAACGCGACGGGCGTCTTATGTAACGAGTGTATTGTTTCGTGCAGACTGCGAGGACGATTTAATCGGTTAGCTGGGTTCGACGAGTATAGTTGTTTTGGAGACGTGGCGGTGTTTTGTGTCGCGGAGGATGTATTCTTCGTGAAGAATTGGCAGAAGTTCTTGTTGTGACGAATATACTCGTCATGGAGAATTGGCAGTATTTCTTGACAGAATTTTTTGTCACGACGTATATACTCGTCATGGAGAATTGACAGTATTTTTTGTCATGACGTATATACTCGTCATGGAGTATTGACAGTATTTTTTGTTATGACGAATATACTCGTTTTGAAGAATTGACAGAATATTTTGTCACGACGTATATACTCGTCATGGAGAATTGACAGTATTTTTTGTCATGACGAATATACTCGTCTTGAAGAATTGACAGAATTTTTTGTCATGACGTATATACTCGTCATGAAGAATTGGCAATATTTCGTTCGCGACGAATATACTCGTCTAAAGAATTATCAGGATTTCGTGTCACCCTTGTACACGTCACGATGAATTCGCAGAACTTCATTGTACGACGAATATACCCGTCACGAAGAATTTTCAGTATTACGTAACTCGACGAGTAAACTCGTCATCATTAGGCTCTCCAGAAAGGAACACCAAAACTAATTAATTAAATATTGATACTCAACTACTTTACAAAAATGCAAGGCATAGCACTTGCCTAATCACTCTAACCTTTTTTACAATAAATGCAAACTGGTAACAAATATAAAGAAATGCTTGCATAATGCGCCATGATTTACGAAATGATTGTTCATTCCAATCTGAAGGAGAAACTTAGAGCGAAACGTTTGGCTCTTTACTCTTCCTCGATTCGGAACGCTCCCCTCCCACGCTCCTATTTTCCCTCGGTAGAGCATCGCGGCTAGAATTCCCGAACGATCTTACCACCGCAATATCATGATGGATTCATCGTACGGGGAAAGAAAGCCATCCATTTTACTTACGAAGGGACCTGTAATCATTTGACGAACGACGTTGGAAGCAAAGTTCCGAGAGGGCGCCGAAATGTCTAATAACACTGCGAGAGAACCGCGCGATGCTCGATTTTTACGGGTGCATTAACCTATTAAGTACACTGCGTCACTGTACAAAATCTTCCAAAATCAACTTTCAGGCACCATTAAAATTGTCGCAGCACGTTTCAAGATTATTTTTATGTTAAGAAAAATTAGATTCCAAAAAATTATTAAAACTATAACTGTTGTCGCATGAGTTACTAGATTCAATTTCCTACGCAAAATACATTTTGTCTTATAAAATGGAAATGTTAAACGTCGAAAATGTTAATTACGGATTACAGTTAATATGGCTTCGAGTGCAAAGGGTCAACTCGCAATCGAGAAACAAAGGATTCTCCAGATGATTTTCAATAACTTTTCCCTCATAACAAATGCAATCTCCGGCTTTCTTTACAAGTTATTAATAACTAAAAGACCGCATCTCGATTATACAATATTTAACAGAGAGTCGAAATAAATAAATCCTCCGTCCTGCGGAGGATTTATTGTTATAATTGTAAAATAATAATTACAGAAAGGAAGCGTCGTTCCAACGCTCGCGCGCGCGCGCTGCCTCGAGCGTTAATTGGCGAAGCGCGATAAGGTGGCCGGGGCTCGATATGCATATGAATGCCGAATATTCCGTTTGGCAGTGTGTGACGTCGCCCCCCACCGCTTCCCCACCCCTCCGCCGTATGCAAATACCGACTTCCTGCTTTAGCAGCAGCGCGCGCTGCTTTCAGGCCTATCGCGCCCAGCCGAAACCCGGGGCGGCGGCGGCGGCGGCGGCTCTCTAACCGCCTTTGATCGCTACCAAAATTTAACCACCTGCTTCCCGCGCAAATTGTCCATTAAAAATAATTTACGAGCGTCCCCCGGGGGAGGTGGGGGGCCGTGAATTAATTTCTGATTCGCTCGTGCTCGCTGCATCTCGTCGTCGCTGATTTGTGGCCGGCGCGTAAGATGCTCCGCTGCCTCGCCTTGTTTAACCCTTTTAGTACCGATCTTATATGTACACAAGTCGCGTGTACCCAAGCGAAATGTGCAACACTATGTTGACACAGTAGGAGCAAGTTTCAAAAGGAGAATTGCTAGAATCGAATAATTATTAAATTCAAGAAAGGAAGGAAAATTAGAAATGAAATTGTTTTATTTAGCGATATTATTTAGAAAAGAATATTTTTGTAAAATTTCAAATTTCCTTCCGGCTGTTCAAACATCGACCCCAGGGACGAACAGAGTCTTCGTCCCTTATCCGGCCGCGGCGGTTCGAGTCGTAATTGAAAAAACGTCGCGCGGTAGATTTTAATTAAAGATGAACGATTAAACATCGTACACGTGTTTCTCCGCGGCGGCAGTTGAATTTATATAACAAGCGCCCGGGGAGGAAACAGGGTGAACGCGTAATACGTTGAACACCTCCGGAAGCTAACACGACGGGCGAGGAACGAAGACCGGGTTAAACGGAAAAGTCGCATGGAATTTGCATTTTTTTTAGCGGGCGCGAGGGTTGATTAAAATCTGGCCGTGTTAGAGGTGTCCTCCCCCCCTCTCTTGCAAAAAAGGAGGACGATTGAATGTACTGTAGCGCGAACCACGGCGGGGAGCGCATTAGCGTCGAGTCTTCTTTTCCGTTTTAATTTGTTCGGCGATTAAGCGGCGGGAGGAGGATTTCGGGCCACGGCCGCCCCCCCCCTCCCCTCTTTTACCGCCGTTGCCGCGGAATCATAAAATCTAATCCACCGTGAAATCCGGCGAAACTTTGTTACCGGCTCTTTAAAGTTGCTCGGGGGGAGGCGAGCGGCCGCCGCCTTCCACGGGGGGTTAATACGCGCCGCGCGACAATTTATTTTCCGCGCGACCCCCACCCCCCTCCCCCACCTAAACGCGCGGCCCACGCGCAGCGGTTATCCGCGTGCGCTGACTCAATGAAGTTGTTAAAGTTCGCCGGGGGAAAGAGGGCGGAGAGCACCGGGGAACGCACCGTGTACCGCGCGGCAGACACGCGCTCGCGTTACATCTGCGTTACATTACAAGGGTTATCTCACCTGGCGGGCGAGGCACCGGTAAATGAATTGCGCGGCGCGATATTAATACCGGCGACGTCGCTGCTCCACGCGGCCCATGAATAATCAGGCAATTACCCGGTTCCATTAGCCGCCTCCTTACAGATAAACGTCCCACACCCTCGCCCCTCGCCCCTCGCCCCCCGCCCCTCGCCCCTAACCCCTCTACACTCGCTCCGCAGCCTCGCCATCTTTGATCATCTTCACCCGCCTGCCAGCCCGCCCGCGAAGTTTCCGTCCGCCTAGCGCGATTACTTTCATTCTCCTGGCACGCAGCAGCGCGGCTCGGTCCCCCACCGGGCTCAGCGTGCTCTGGCTCCGTTTCAAACTATTCGGAACTACGATCGAAATGCTCGGCTGTTCCGTAATTTCTCTTCCTTTCGTTTTCGATGCGAGATCAATCGTTTCGGGAAACGAATGGCGAGTAAATGAAATAAACGCGAGATTTTGAGGTTATGGCTCTTCTCCTGGCGATGGAACAATTTTAGCAGTGCTTAGGAGCTAGTCCGGCGCGCTACAGTCTTCTCCTCGGACACCTCGCGAAAATTGGTCGCTCGGCCGATTCCCCGCGCTGTCTTCTTCCTTTTCTTTTTTTTATTTTTACCATCAAAGAGGGAACGGATCCAATTACATGCATTGCGTCCCGCGTAATTGCGTCCGCGTCGCTCGGACGAAAGGACCGCTCCTTGATTCTCGGCGGACGCCGCGCCGCCTCCCTGTCTCCTCCCTCCTCCCTTCCTCCCATCCCAGTTTTCAGGTATTTTCGCATTAGACCGTCATGCATATTCAACGGGTGCAACGTGCGTCTAAGAGGCGAGATACCTACGAGCGACGTCCGCCGCCGCTGCCGCTGCTGCTCTGCGCTTTCGTCGGCCACCGTTTGTCAGCCTGCCAGAAATCGTGGACGAAATTTCTGCGTCTCTTTGCTTCCAAAAACTCCAGCATTTTTAGTTCGTTTCACAAGAAATGTTAATCAAACGGAATTGTTGAACGCGAGTAAATTAAAATTGTTTATTAGAGAAGGAATCGAACTGTTCACAGGACGGATAAAATATCTTTTTAAGAAGTTTACTAAATTTTAGTATAGTATTATATAATTTTATATAAGTTCACTAAAAACTTACTAAATTTTTGGTATATAATATAGATTAATTGTATTAAACGATAAAATATCTTGGTCACTGAATAATGAATTATTTTAATTTAGGGGAGATTTTTGGTAAAGTCTGCAGTCTAATATTAATTGTTAAAATTAATTAAGTCTAATCATCCTGAAACGTCCTAGAAGCATCCTACGAACGTTCTACGAACATATAAAAAAAAAAAAATGCTATCGTCTTTCTAGTGAAATTATTTTTTCTTAATATTTTCGCTGAATAAATAAATTTTAAAGATAGACAGCGACCAACGAGAGACGATCATAGATCAAATAAATATCACAGTGTTCACGGGGATTATTGTTTGTTATCCGTGTTGGTTAGATCGTCTCTAATTTAATTCCATTACCTTCTCAACTGTAAAGAGAGACGGTCGACGACGGCAGAGGTCCGTTGTCCGACTAAACTCCGACAGTCGTTCCGCGAGTTTATTTTCCGGAACGATACTCGGCTCGCCAAGAACCGCCGCGCTCGCACCGTGTCGCGGCGATGTGTGTCGCAGCAGACAAAGGAAAAACTCCCGACAAAGAGAGTCGGTCGCTTAGAATCGAAAAATACAAGCGGCGAAGGGTCGCCCCGGCTAGATCGAAAAAGTTGGCCCCCGATTGTGACCGAGGCACACTCTCGACGTTCGCCTTTTTGCTGACAGAAAGCATCGACGAGTCGGCCGGATATTCGATAATGCGGCGATTTGCGTTCTCCCCCCGCCGCGCCAACGAAATCGGATAAACATACGATGGCCGATATGAGAGAGAATCATTAACACGTATTCGTTCGCACGAACGAAAATTCGTCGCTTCTGTGTTACAGGAAACAATTGATTCTTGTCGTTCGATTTTCGAATAAATTTCATTCTAATACTTTAACAAGCAGAGATCGTTCCCATAAAGAACTGTACACACCAACGTATAGTATAGTATAGCAACGATATAGTATATGTGTGACACCTATTATTTATTTTTTATTTTTTACCCTGAGCTTATAAACAGAGTTGCTTCGAGCGAATAATATACTTGTTAATTAATAACAGAATCGAGTATGGGATTTGGTAAAGGAATTACAATAGCTATTTATCAATAGCTATTTATAGCAAATGGTTAACTATATCACGATTTTAACAGCGACGACAGCAACGACAGTGTGACATTCAAACGGTTTAATAAACCGCGGTCGAAACTCTCGTTCGCGGCGAATCTAATCGATCCCCTCCCCCCCCTCCCCGGGATAAAATCATTAACATTTTCGGCTGCCGGCGAACCTCGTCGCCTCTTCCAATTTGTAAATGGAGCCTCGAAAATTTTCCGAAATATTCCGCCCGCCGGATACAACATTAATACCATCGAAATGATAACGTGCGCGCGATTTATTAGTGCCGTCATTAATTAATCTCGACGGTCATCGACGGTTCCTATGACGGCACTGACAAATCGGGCGTCAATCATCGACGGGTCTGATCGATCAACGACACGATTAATGAAAGGCTCTCTCGCGCCGGAGCACCGTACCGCGCCGGTCCCCGTGCACTTTCATTAAACTTCGCCCGACGCTTTAAACTGCGCGCGACCCTTTCCGAAAATACTTATCGAGCCGTGGAATTCGATTAATTAGTTACGCGGACGGTGACGGACATCTTCTCGAGAAAATGAATTAATTCGTGTTATTTCCAGTCCCTTATTAACCCTTTGCACTCGAAGCCATTTTCATGCCACGTTTGAAAATAATCTTTATCAAATTCACTGATATTTAAACAAAATTGTTAAGAGCTATCAACTACTAGATAAGTCACGATTTCCGACTGCAAAGGTTTAACCCTTTGCACTCGAAGCCATTTTAATTATGTAAATGTGAAATAATATTCCTATTATATCTTTCACAGTATTTCTATTCTATGCAACAAAGTGCACTTTTATGCGTACGAAATGGATTATTGCGACTCGTAGCAACAGTTTCACTACTCAACAATTTTTCAAATCTGAACCTATTATTATATTATAAAAATTATTTTGCAACGTAATAGTTTAGCAACAGTTTCACTACTCAACAATTTTTCAAATCTGAACCCTATTGTTATAAAAATTATTTTGCAACGTGATAGAATAATTCTAGTAGTGCCACAGATTCATCATCACTCGAGTGCAAAGGGTTAACGAGTCGACGCGACGATCATTTCCCGGTTCTCTTTCCGAATCGCCGCGTGTCGCGCTCGCGCGTTATTCATTAAAAATGTCCGCGCGAGCGTGGATCGGACGGGCATTGACACCGACGACCGTCCCCCTGTCACCGGAAAGATAATGTCGCGTCGACCGCGGCCGAAGTTTCGCGCGGAACGGGGCCCCGCGATCCCCGATAACGAAGGGTATAACGCGATCTCACGGTGACCGGTTCCTTAGAATACCCCGCTTTCCTTACAAATGGATTCGCTGGACGGTGCTAATAATTCCGCCGCCCCGTCCCCGTCCCCGTCCCCTCCCCCTTCAAGCACAATGGCAGGGAGCTTAAGCCCGGAGACTTGGCTCGGAACTTCGATCGTTATTATCGCTCTTCTTTTCCATTCGTTCGCCTCGCGAGCGAGCCGCCCCGTTAACGAACGGGCCGCGGAAGTTGCCGCGTGCCTCTCTCCCACTCCCTCTCCCTCTCCCTCCCCGCCACGCGGTCGAGACCCCGATGGTTTCAGTGCTCGTTAATAAAATTAATTATAACGCCGATGAAAAGAGTGACGAGGCCGCCGACGCGGAGCGGAAACCGTACTTCCGATAGTTAAAGTTCCGGTCACCTAGGCAACCGACGTTTCCGTTGTTCTAAATTTATTTAAATAGTATTAGGATGTCCCATAAGTTTCATCCTTTTGTGCGAAATTGTTAGACAATGTTTGTTGTTCATGGTTAATTTGTTGCGACGGTCGGCAACAATTGTGACCTATTTTATAATCTCAAGCGACCCCCATTTGACAATTTCAAGTGTCCCATTTAACAATTTCAGGTGACCCATTTAACAATTTAAAATGACCCATTTGACAATTTAAAATGACCCATTTGACAATTTCAAGTGACAATTTCAAGTCAAAATTTCTCCGTGAAATTAACAAAGTGTAGAGGGCTGTTGCTCGTTCCTCTCGAGCTCGTCTCTGGATGGCGGCGTCGCCGAGCGTCGGAATTTCGTGGCAGGCGGTCTCGATCGTGGCTGCGCGCACGTTGCCGAGTTTTAAGTCACGTTTCGTGAACCAAGATCCATGATCCGATTTCCGACTCGCGGTCCCTGGAGGTGGACTCGCTCGCTAAGACAGCATCGACGCCTTCGACTAACTCCGCGGGAATCTAGTTACGCGTTCCACACGGCTACATTAACTCCGCCGGAAGTTGCTGTCTGCTGCGGGCTGCCTTCTGGTTTCTCCCTCTTCCTCTCTCTCTCT
>NC_135781.1:1268253-1273747 GCF_028453695.1 Augochlora pura
CTCTCTCTCTCTCTCTCTCTCTCTCTCTCTCTCTCTCTGTGACTCTCTCTCTGGATTTCTAGATCTCTCTCTCTCTCTCTGTGACTCTCTCTGGATTTCTAGATCTCTCTCTCTCTCTCTCTCTCTCTCTCTCTATCTATCTATCTCTCGCTTCGTCTCCCCGCGTGTATATGTACGCGTTACGAATACAATCCGGGGAGCGAGAGGATAGAGGGAGCAAACGGCAGGCACGGCCTCCGCGCACGTATCGCAGCGACTCGGTTTTACCGAAATTAACCTCCGCGACCCCAGCTATTTGCTATCGGCGACCGCCGCCTGCAGATTGCCGAAGAACTCTCTCCGGCCGGCGGTCCTTGTTACCGCTAATGACCGCGAACACTTAACACCTCCGGGCCGCGCGCGCGGCATTTTATCGCTGGATCTTTGAGTGAAACGCGCGGTTACCGCGGCACACGCCTCTACACGCCGGCTACTAACACCCTCCGTAATCACCCGACAAAGAAACTCAACGCGCGGAACGCGTTTCGCCGCGCGGCTTTTCTCAGCCCGCGATACGTTCGCGCGGCTCGCAAATCGAAATTGCAATTAGGTCGCCCGCTGCGGTTCTCTTCCGAGGGCCGCGCGAGATTTTTAACGAACTCGTTTTTCGAAAAAACACCCCGGCCCTGTTGCATTCTCGCGACAGTCGAAAGCTGCGTTAGCGGATGACGGATATATCCGTCGTTCGGAGCGAAAGGGTTAATAAAGTCCTGTTAACCCTCTGCACTCGAACGGCGACTCCGAGGCACCGCTGAAATTGTTGCAGCACTTTCCAAAACAATTTTTATATTCCGAAAGGATTTACATCATTTTTATTTATATATTTTTATATTCTTGGATTTCAAAAATTACCGAAGGTACAACTATTGTTCCATGAGTTACAAAATTCTATTTCGTATGCATAGAATACAATTTTATTATATAATATGGAAATGCTGTATGTCGGAAAAGTTATTTTAGAGTTACAGTTAAAAATGGCTTCGAGTGCGAAGGGTTAAATTATGTCCACGCGCCGTGTCTTCCAACTCGTGACGCCGATCAACGCGTTGCAAAGCGAACGCTTTTCGGAGCCAACCGATGATAATTCTAACACCGCAGAAAAAGGGTGGGAGCGACACCGCGTAGAAGCGACGCGTTTTCGGTGGCAGCCCGGTCGATCCGCGAAGGCGAAATGTTCCATCGGAGCCGGGATCGAGCGGGAAAACTAGCGCGGCGTATCTGTTCCCGACACGTGCTACAAGCACAGGGCCGGGTTCCTCGAGATAGTAACAAGCGTCGGTTGTTTCGTTATCGACACACGGACGAGAGAAAGAGAGAGAAAGAGAGAGAGAGAGGGAGCCCGGTTCGTTTAATTTCGTTGAGCCGGCTGGTCGGGCGTGTCTGCCCCCACCCCCGCGCACCCCCGCGCGCCCTCGCCGCCACCGCCGCCAGTTAAAGGTCGCCGCGCCTCGACTCGTTTTCCACGATAACGGCAACGGTGAAATATAAACGAGTACCTTTGACCCCGGCGTTCGTTCGACCTGTCTAATAAAGTCCGCGGCCGGGGTTGAAACTTTAATACGTGACCCCGTTCAGCCGACAAGAATTTCCGCCGCGAACTTCGAATCGCGGGGTGGGTTTCGAAGGGTGTCTCGGAAGTCGGGACCAGCGAAAATTTTATTGAATTCGACCTACTATATCGATACGGTGTGGACGAGGCGGTAACTTTACCGGTCGCTGAAACGGGATCGATTAAAGTCGGCACCGATTTATTTTCTTTTTATGCGAAAGTTTTCGATCGCCAGAAAATAGTTCCGTTAAAGCCGTGATAAATTTGCGACACGTGTTCGTCTTCCCTTTTTAAGTCGCCTTTATGGGGAATCGTATGCGTGGCATATACTATTTATAATTGCTATCTAGTACCACTGTATTGAATAATTACTACTGTAATTACTAATTAGGATAATTTTTAAATATGTATCGACGTATAATAATTTATTTGTAATTTATTTATTATAAATAAATACTATCTAGCGCTGCTATATTAAATAACAACTATTTACTAAAAATCGATGCATATTACTGTACTCGATCAAATTACTTTTAAAGCATTTAAAACCCTTTACAATCAAAACCAAATTAACTACAACGCTAAGACAACATTTCCGGCTTATAATATTTTAAATTTATGCAACAAAGTGCATTTTATGCGTACGAAATAAATTCTTGTGCCAACAGAGTTTCGCTTGTAACAAATTTTTAAATTTAATCTGAACTTCGTTAATATAAACGTTATTTTACACCGCAGATGAAACAATATTAAGCGGTGCCACAGAGTCACTGTCTGTGCGCAGAGGGTTAATAAAATCGTTGAACGATACCGAAATATGAATAAATAGTTGCGCGAGAAGCTCGCAAGTTTCGCTGAAAGTTGTTCAAGGTACACCAAAATTTAGTTCGGCGCGAGAAGGGGGCTTGTCCGGATCCGAAACGTTCTCATCGTTCCTCAATTATGCCACATCTTTGTAATATCAGTAGATTCATGAATATGCTCGAAGTTTCGGGTTTATCCATTTTCTGGGACATGAAATCAGCAGACTCATCGCCGCCGGCTAAAATACTAACAAGGGCGCCACCATTCAAACCGGCTTGAATGATGTCGAACTTAATGTTAAGTGATAATAATATTAAATTAATAATGTTACCTAATTGTTATTTATTAAATTTGTAATATTACCTAATTGTTACTAATTAAATTAATAATATTACCTAATTGTTACTGCGCTTTGACAACAGAATTCAATTAAATTAGAATTAAATTAGAGTTAAATTAGAGTTAAATTAGAGTTAAATTTAATTTCGATTTGACATAATTAGTAACATTCATACTTAGTAGATCATGCATGAAATCGTTATCACTTTGTTACTATATTTATATTTTTTAACCCAAATTAATATATAATATATATAAATAAATAATAATTATATTTTTTTTAACCCAAAAAGTCTCTGAAGCCTTCGCTGAAAAATCGCAAGAAACCTCAAGGACGGTCTCGAAGCCTCGCGGAGCGCCCGAAAAGGGCCGCGGACGGAGCGATAAACATCCGAGATAATTGTATAAACGCAATTGAACCGAAGCGATGCGATAAACATTTGCATGCCGGCGCTGGCTCGGGTCGACCGGCTCGAAATCTCGTACAGCGGAGCGGTTTAAAAGCGCGGTCGGTGTATCGCAAGATTTAAATTGACAATGTAAATGCCGGCCCGGCTATTACCGGCGTGCAGTTACGAGCACGATGCCCGGCGAGCAGCTCATTAAACGAGAGATTTACGCGCGTCGCCGGTCGCCATTGTTCAACCGAAAATCGGCCGGCGTCGCGCTCGCGAGTTCGCAAAGAAGAGGCGAAATGCGAGGAGGGAAGAACGACGATGGTTCAGTGGACGAATGGAGGACTCGTTCGGCGGGGGGTGAAAGGGCATAGCCGATTAACCCCTTGCACTATAATAACGAGTCAGACTCGTGGTGTAGAATTCATGCGAGTTCTAATAAATATTAATATTATTAACTTCCACTATATCGAAATGAAAATAAATTCCTCTGTCATCGAAGTTTAAAACGAAAGTACATAAAGATAATAAAAGAAACAAAAATTGTCTGACCCTATTCAGAAAAATATTAAGGATAAACAAATGCTAATCAACGCAGCTTGAAAAGTATCGTAGTGCAAGGGGTTAAGATGGTCGAAACTGCCCTCAGAGGGCGTATCTTAATTATTAAGCCTGTAAATAATTTTAAAATTATTTGTAAAAATTACCTGCAAATTAGATTTCCCAGTTCTCCGGCGTTTTTCCTCCCTCAGCGGCTTTCGAAATATTTTGAAAAAATCGTCGCTTGTTTCGGACATCGAGCCGCATGTTATAGAATTTTCTCCCGGTTTTCCATTTGCAAGCTGCCATCATGAAAAAATGAAAAATCAAAAAATAATCGAAAGATCGAAGATTTCTCGAAAACAAACGTAGTAGTCGCGGTGTTCGCACGGGGGTCCCGTAATTAGGCCAATCGCGCCGGGAATGCCGGTTTAATGGAGAACGATAAAATGGAGGAGCGGAAGCTGGCTGCGGGGAAATTCTGTTCTTCCGCGGCGAGAGAAAATAGGGAGCGGCGATCGATAGGAATTCGAATCGGTGCGCCGCGAAGAGAGAGAGAGAGAGAGAGAGAGAGAGAGAGAGAGGGAGGGGGAGAGAGAGGAAAAAAAGGAGGAAAAAGGTCGATTCTGCCTCCGCCGGCGCGTATGACCAATAAGCGGCTGAATTTTTACGACACCCTGTTATCGATGAGCGCAAACACGAGCCTGGCTGTCGGCCAACCGGCCCGCGAACACTTTCCTGCGCCCACCGGGCGGCTCCCCCGGAACTCGATGGTCATTTCAAAAGATAATTCTCTGCCGGCTAACGACCCTGCCATCCCCCCTCTCTCTCTCTCGCTCTCTACCCAGTCCCCCCTTCGTTTGCGAAATTTCGTTAAACGGAACCGGAAAACGAAGCGACGCGACGCTGTTCAATGATACCGAAACCGGTCGAATTTTCATTCGACGGAGACCCGGGTATGCCGGGCGTCGCGGAAAATTTCGGCCGATTAAAAATTGAAAGGCTAACGTGCCGGGAATACGGCGAACGCGGCCCCGCGTCGTCCTCGTCCTGTTATTCGATTAAACATTTTCACCGGCGATATTTGCGAGCAACTGCGAACGTGCAAATAATGCTCGCCACTATCCGGCTGTGTCCGTTTAATTGGGCGCCTATGAAAAATGGCGCGGAGCGTTCGCCGCGCGGAATGTTGATCGACGCTGTTTTTTACTGGCGCGAGAGAGAGAGAGAGAGAGAGAGAGAGAGAGAGGGAGAGGGAGAGAGAGATCTGGTGTCGACGGTGGTGGCAGCGAAATAATTTCGCTCGAAAGTTGCCCGACGACGGCCCGCCGAACAATGCGGGCTCGAGGGAACGAACGCCCACCGAATCGACTGCGAATTGGACACGCGATTGCTGCCCGGTTCTTCTCACCTGGGGTTTGCTGTACAACCTTTGAAACGCGTCTGCTGCTGTTTACGCGCGCGCGCGCGCGCGCGTCACGGCCTCTCGCCGATCGACGACTGCGAGAACTCGGGTAACACAGTGTGCAACGGTGTAACGCTGCTTTTATTTTACGGCTATCGGGATTTTTATTTTCACAATTTCGATCGGTTTCCGTCGCTTCGCGTTGCTTTGGGTCTGTTAACCCTTTGCACTCGAAGCCATTTTCAATCTCGATCCAAGATAGGTATTTGACTGAAAGTATTACGTTTTTGACGATTTCTTAAATATTTTTAATTGTTTTTAATAGTGTCAATAATTTTTAATAATATCAATAATTTTTAATAATGGCAATAATTTTTAATAATGTCAACAATTTTTAATAATGTCAACAATTTTTAATAATGT
>NC_135781.1:1273847-1294482 GCF_028453695.1 Augochlora pura
TTCCGCATAAATATGTCGCGTCGCAATCCCGTTTAAATCAAACACGCCGCGCGGCGTATCGGTGACCAGGAAAAGGGTGAACCCTCTCTCTCTCTCTCTCGCTCGGTCGGAGGTCGTAGCGAGGGTTAAACAACGATAAAGACGCCGCGCGTGGAATTTTTATGCGTGCTCACGTTCGCCGGTATCAAATCGAATGAAATATCGCGGGCCGGCCCGTTTAATCCTGGGGATCTGATACGTCCGTTTAATTTACTCGGAGTAACCGAATATATATTTCCTTAGGTGGCGCGCGCGCTGCCAGCACCGGGGATAAATACTCGGTGATTTATGAGCGCCGATATCCTCGCCATTTAAAATTCAAAGCAACGCTCGCTCGCCGCCTTCGCCTTCGCCTTCTATTCGCCTCGACGCGTCGCAAAGACGTCGTAAAGACGTCTCAGACGCTCGCCTAATGTTCTACTAATTATTTCCATACTTCTGTCCGACGAAAACCCGTATGAGTAATCGAAGTTTTAGCTTTATTAACCGTTTCGACGCCCTGTTTGGTCGCGAGCGTTTCGATTCCAACAGGACAACGCGTATTGCGGTGTTAACCCTTTGCACTCGAATGGTGACTCCGAGGCACCACTAAGATTATTCTATCACATATAAAAATAATTTTTATAACAATAAGATTTAGATTTGAAAAATTGTTGAGCAGTGGAACTGTTGCTACGAGTCTAAAATATCTAAAAACGTGGCATTTAGTTAATTTTTCGCTCAACTGTTGCAGTTCTGGTCCGCCTACGTGCCGTGCTCCTCGCAGTATCTCGACTCGGTCCAGCTGGCCCTGGAGCAGATCGACCTGATTCGACGGCTGGTCAACAAGCATCCTGAAAGCATGGTCCTCGTTACTACGGCGGAAGGTAGGCTGCTATTTTACTTGCGACCCGCCTTTGTCCGGGCCACCGTCCCCCCTCCTGTTTTTGTTCCTTTCAGGCCGGTCGCATTTGCGCGCACGTTTCCGCTCTTGTCTTACGAGGAACCTGTCCCGAGGACTTCGGTGCGCGTTCGCGGTTCGCCTGCAACTATTTGCTCTTGGAATCGGATGTTTATCCTTTGCATTCGAATGGCATTTCTCCGCGTTATTTTGACGTCGCTGGAGCCCACCGCAGCTCACCCTTTAACCCTCTTACTTCCGGAGGCCGATATATCGGCCCGCGCTGCATTGCCGAAAAATGCCTTATACTTATACCGTTGTTATTTGTATAATTTCCAATGAATATAGAAAAATTGCCGTCACCGTTTCATTCTCAATTTCGTCCTTAATACGCTGCTTTTTGAATTATGCAAATATTGCTTTTCGTTTGGTTTTTGCCAGTCTCGTCTTAAGTCTCCTGAATAAACTGCATTAAAATGCAGAATTAAGCTGCATTTATTGCACAATAAATCGCATCGACGGACGTCAAAGCGCACTCGTGCCACTCGCAGAAATTTCATCGAAGTCGCAAAAGGACGTCGGCCTGATCCATGAATTAGCTACGCGTAAATCCCGAATTTCATATTTGATCAATCGGCGAGCCCGTTTGTAATGCAAATGGCGCGCAGGTGAGAGTCGATAATTAATTGCATCGAATAATTGCATTCTATTATATTTTTGATGCCGGAGCTGTTATTACGCCTCCGAAACCAGCATGTGCTGGATCCCCGTAATTCATATATTATACCGGACGCGATTAACAACGTAATAGTTAAGACCGTTGCGTTGCGATTTGGATGATTTTTGATAAAAAAAAGTATATGCGATGATATTTTTGTAATGGCGGAATGCGGGTCGGCAAGCCGGCGCAACATGTTGAATATTCCGTGTTAGCGCGCGCTATAAGCATTTCCAGCAGTTTGCATATTAACGTTATTGTTATCACGGGGTTTTGTGTCTTTAGCAGCCGAAAACCGGACGGGGGAACGTTACGGATACGTGCATAGTTTATGCAATATTGCTCCGGGGCTGAGTAGCAGCCGGGGACCGTTTAAAACATGGCCTGTAAATTATGGGTGCAGTGAAAACTGCGGTTCAACTCAATTAAACTAAGCTGAAACGGCCGGCCGCCGGGAAAATCTGGAAAATACTAGCTTTTGCGATATCACCGTATAATCGAGCAGCCACGGTGTCATTTATGAGCTGCAGTTTAACCCTCAAGCCGATTTCAACCGCGACCAACCCTTCTATCATTTTTATTATTTTGTAGACACTTTGTAGAACAAGGCGACGATGGAGAAATTTTATTTGAAAACAGAGTAACATATATTCCCGCACTTTTTGTTTTTAATCTCTTATCGAGATTCTAGCAAAGCAGTTATTTTACTGAAAATTAATTTATTAATTAAGGAGAAGAATAGAACTGCGATTAAAAGCGTCGAAAAATTACAGAAATTATAAATATTAATATAGAATGTTTAAACGGTGGATAATATAGAGTATGGAACGTAAATCATCCCCTTAGAAATAATCGAAGACGGTAGCCTAATAAAATCGAAGACAGTAGCCTAACAAAATCGACCAAAGTACAATATCTTTTAATTAAATTTAATTCCCTATTTCCACTTTTAAAACAAAAAACCTTTAAAGCTTCAAGTCACCAGGTATATAAATTCAAGTCGCCAATTAATTGCAGTAGCAAATTGTCACCATCAATAGGAGGAATCCAGCGGAATCCATTACCAACGAGAGCATTACCAACAGGCTGAAAACGATGCGTCGAAAATCCTCGTAATCTTTCGCCGCTTTACATCCGCGGTTCCTCGCGAGCTCCAAGCAACGCTCGCAAAAAACTAACGAACGGAATCACGGATGAAAGCATGAAAAAAATTGATCGAGCTAATACGCGAGAAATAAAACAGCCACCACCCCTCCCCCGCCCCACTCCCCCCTCCGTTGATCATCCCCTGCCTGAGATATCTGCCTAACGATCCCCGAAAATAAATTCCGCGCGATGCGCGGCGTTTTCCCTCTCGGCAGCCGGCCAAAGAGGAGCGCGATTCGATCCGAGCGGCGGACACGGATCGTCATCGAGCCCGCCTACGGCTCGTTAAAAGGGATTTTCTACTCGGCGTTTGTTCCGCTTGCTCTCTTTTCTTTTTCCCCCGGTTGCTCTGTGCGCGCGCGTCGCCGTGGGGCAAGAAAACTGCGGACGATTAACGCGCGACGATAGACGCGGCGGCGTCCCACAGTGATGCGGATCGACGTAAGGCGCGCCGTTGCCCCGTAACTCTACATTCGTGGAAGGTGTAACAGCGAAACTTGGATCGATCAATGAAAGTCGGATTAAGGATTGATTGAGAAACAAATACATTAATTTCATCACTGTCATTATTATTAATATACATTAATTTTATCACTGTCATTATTATTATTATTATTATCGTTATTAGTATTGTGATTATAATTACAACTATTAGTTGTATATTTCTTATCATTTAATTATTAACCCTTTGCACCTCGAAGCCATTTGAACTGTAATTCCAAAATAATTTTTCTTTTCTGACACAGCATTCCTATCTTACATGACAATATGTAGTTTATGGATATAAAATTGAATCTTGCAACTCGTGCATCAACAGCTATAGTTTTAATCATTTTTGAAATATAATTTTTCATAATATAAAAATTATATTGAAACGTGCTGTAACAATTTTAATGGTGCCTCAGAGTCACCACTCGAGTGCAAAGGGTTAAATCTACCACCTCTGGATCTGTTTCATTATTTTTTTTTAGGACACGATCTGATTCGTGTCGGTAAAATTTTGGTAAAATGTCACACCTTTTACTACTGTGCATCGTCGTGCGTACCTGGCGAGCTACGAGCAGAGGCCAGTGTTATCGATCGACGGCCGCGACGCTCTCGTCGCTTTTGTTTGCCCATAAACAAATTTATGTACCCGTGTGCAATCCACCTCCGGCGATCGCCTCCTCCTCCGTCGCCGCCGCCGCCGCGGCTTCGTTTCGGCTCGCCGAATGAATCGCTCGAAGCTCGGGCATTAAATCGTCGCCGGCCGGAAGCCCGCCCCGTAGAGGAACGACACGCGAGCAGAAGGTATCGCGCGCGCTTCCTGCCACCCCTCCCCACCCCTCCCCTCCCCTCTTCTCCGCCGACCCCGTGCTCGCTGTTTAATGGAATCGGCGCCGCTTCGGTCCCGCAACTCAAACACGGAAACGTTAATTGCTAATCAGCTCTTACATAACGCAAACAGACGCGGGCACGGAAGCGTCTTCCAAGTTCTCCCGATCTCTTACCCCCACCCTGCCGCCCTTCTCTCTGTAAACCTGTGTCTTTCTCTCTGTATCGGCGTCTCTCTCGATCTCTTACCCCCACCCCTCTCTCTGTAAATCTCTGTCTTTCTCTCTGTATCAGCATCTCTCTCTCCCTTTCTCTCTCCATATTCTTTTCTCTATATACAGGGTGTATTAAAATTGTTGCAACTCCAGGAAACGAGAGGAGTTTCTGAGGTCATTTAAAGTAACTTTTTCCTCGGCGAGAAAGTCGCGAGAACTGTCCAAGTCACGTTCGAGATAGTAATGAACAAGGAGCGAACTTTGTGAATTTCTTTTTACCACGAAACAACGACAATTTTCAGAAAAATTTTTCCTATCCTTATTTCAGAATGACTGAAGAATATTTATCGATTTTTTTTCGGGACTCGAAATAATAATAGGTTTTAATCGTGACAGCTGTTTTAATTTCCTAGTGTACGTAATACCTTAGGGGTGTCATTTGAAAAATCCCGCGCTCGCCTCTCATTGGCTACTGTCTTTTCCTTAATAGCTTGTTAACGAAGCCGCGGATTGTATTTTCGCTAAGGAAAAAGGTACTTAAAATTACTTCAGGAACCCTTCTTTTCACGGAATTTTATAATAATTTTATTATTATTAATTAAATAATTTTGACACTCTGTATAGGTCCTTCTTTCAATATCTGTCTACCTTATCTATCTATCTAATTTTCTATATATCTATCTCTCTATATATAACCTGCTATATCTCTCTCTCTCTCTCTCTCTCTCTCTCTCTCTCTCTCTCTCTATCTAACTTCCTATACATCTATCTCTCTCTCTATCTAATTTTCTATATATATCTCTGTCTCTCTATCTAACTTCCTATATATATCTCTATCTCTCTATCTGTCCGCCTATCTCTCTCTATCTATCAATTTACCTATCTCTCCCTCGCGTTCTCCGTTTCCTCCGTCTTCGGCCGCCCCGATCTTCGACGCGAGTCAGCGTTCCCGAAGACGGGAAACGCATTCGGTGCCGACGACGCAGTCTGTTCATGGTGTGGTCGATCTCCTCGGAGGATCACCGGGAAATACGCTCCGAGCAGGAGCAGCAGCAGCAGCAGCAGCAGCTTCGAGAGGTTCACACGCGAAGAATATGAAATCGAGCTTCGGAGGTCGACGAACGTCGGGAATTACCATCCCTCTATTTGTTCCGAGAATGGGCCGGCCCGTCGTTACACACCGCCAGAATTCCTGGCGGAATGCCAATGTCAGGGGGCTGCTGCTGCTACTTGCTGGCTGCTTGCTGGCTGGCTGGCTGCTGGCAAAAGCCCGCGGGGCTACATTCTCTCCTGCGCCACTTTTCCTGCCGCCCTCCAACACCCTCTCCGACTCTTTTCGCTTTAAGAAAGAAACCCACCACCATCCCCGCCGTCGTCGTCGTCCGGCTGTTTCCCCGGGGACGGCGCGCGTCTCTTTCTCCAATTTAATTAATATCGCATGGCGCGAGAACCTCCCATTGGCCGGCCAATGTCGGACACGGTACGCGCGTTGGTTTCGCGAATGAATTTTATATTCGAGAAAGAAGGCTGGCTTTAAGTCGCTGGAAAATTGCGACCGTGGAGGAAATCTTTTCTCCGAAATCTTTTTCTCAGAAGTGGAAGATATTGCAGATATTATAGCGAATTATTCGAAAGGGGTAGAATGTGGAGGAATCGGAACTAGTGTTAAGGATTAAGTGATTAGGTTAAGTTAGGTAAGTTAACCCTTTGCAGTACTGTTAACCTCACAGTTGCAATGTTAGTATAGAATAGTTTCTCGATTTGAAGAATTTTATAGGGGCGGATATATTGATATTTATAGCACGCCTACGATATATTTTAGTACTGAAATTTTAATGACAATAGAACAGAATAATTTTATTTTGGGTACATTTATCAATTGAGTTATTGTCTAACATAAAGTTGCTATAGTGAGTATAGTAGGTATTTTATTACTATATAATTAAATAGATAGACATATACACAAGTATAGTAAGTATTATATTGATATATATTATAATTATAATAGTAGGTATATTACAATGCCTATTCTAAAACTTCCTGGACTAATTTTACCACCTCTCTTATATTAATCATTTTATTATTTCTTATACTATTTTACCACCTACCAACGCTATTTATTTAATAAATAATTCCATGTTCACAAATATCAAAAAAGGACAACATGGTCGAAGCAATAAATTGTTATTCATGAAAGCACGAACCTAACCAGAATAGAATATTACACCTACAACCGAACAAGATCCCAACCCTTCCACAGAGAGGACGTTCGCAAGAGACGCAACCTGAGGATCCATAAACCGTCGAGTGGGCGGCAATCGCTCCGCGCGAACGTCTCCCTTCAGCGAGCCTTGAAAAATAAATCGGCCGTTCGCCGTTCGTTTCCTAACGTGCCAGGATTTACGCAAGGGGACGTTAAGAGACGTTCGATCGACGAGAAGAGACGAGTCGAGAGACGAGAGACTACGCCGGCCTCGTGTTTGCTTCCGGTTGGCCGTCCGACGTCGCTCGTCCCTGGACGGCCGCCAAGAAGAAGGAGCGCGACGATGGAAGCTCCGTCTGCTTCGTGGAAAAATCGGGCCAACCCCCTTCGCCCCCCTCGCCCCCTTTCCATCGTCCCGTCGTCATCATCGTCACCGTGGAATCTCTCTCTCTCTCTCTCTCTCTCTCTATCTATCTATCTATCTATCTATCTATCTATCTCGCTCTCCAGATTTTAGGATGCATCCGAGCCGGTGAAAGAGGACGCCAGGAAGCGGACATCAGGCCCTGGATGTAACGAGCGAGTTCCGAGCCAGCAGGCTTTTCCATTTTGCAATGATTCGCTCGAATCTCGGACGAGAGACGCGTCTTTTAGGGAGAGCGGGTCTCTCTCCCTCCCTCTCTCTCTCTCTCTCGCCGAGAGGACATCATCGGGAACCGTGCGCGATCCGTGGATCGATTCTTTCGAGGCAGAGTCTTTCGCCGATGGAAATTCCTCGGGAATTTAGGGGAGCCGGACTCGGAAGTAGCTGTAAAGCTTGATGACTTGAAAGCACGGAACGCCCGGATGAAGCATAAGATTTTGTGGCGCGTGCTTGGCTTCCACTTACGCGGAGGCGTTGTCTGCGTTGTTTTTTTTTCTCCGTGCACGTGAAAGAAATGAAGACCCTCCTGGGGGGAGGGGGAGGGGGAGGGAGGGAAGAAGGAGAGAAATTCGCTCGCTGTTTTCGCTCCCGCGGACGCGCTTACATGTTGCGTTTGAAATAGAAATATAGTGACAAGGTATTTAAATTTAATTTCTATTTTTAATGCCATGCGAAATGAAATTTAATTTCTATTTTTAATGCCATGCGAAATGAAACTTAAAAATCTCATCACTATATTTAAATTTTAATTGTCGCTATTAACGTTATTTAGGTACATATAAATAATCATCAAATACATCTATATACATAATATATAATAATTCAATGATAAAAATCTTAATTTTTATTTTCTACAGCCTTAAAACTAAAAAGCTATTCCAATAAGTATTACATCAAATAAATAAAAAAGAAATGAAATAAATTGCACGGCTATCTTTATTGAATAAACGTTATTAAAACAAGAAGTGTGCAAGGTTGATTTTCCACATCCGCTGCAGTAAGTCGTAACCTCTGGCGTTTTATTTGCAGCTCGCCGCTCTGTGCCCAGCCGAGACTGTGAAAATAATTTATAACAATTTTTACGGTGCTTTCTGCCCGCTTTACTTTGCTGCAACTGTTTTCTTTAATTTACGCGTTCTGTGTTTCTTCGCGACATTTGCTGCCTCTCTGCTGCACCGGGGAACATTAGCTCCGCTATGCAGAGAGAGAGAGAGAGAGAGAGAGAGAGAGAGCTCAATATCATCTCTGCACTCGCGCGATTATGCGAGCGGCACAATTGCGCGCAATTGCGGCGCAGGTGTAATAACCAAGAAATTTGGCTGGGCAACGTGTTAACACTTAATTTACCGAAGAGTAAAATCGATCGGTGTGCCATCAAAATTGCGTTAATTGTAATGATTAATAATTTCTATAATTAATATAAAATAATAATTTTAATCGATATAGAAATTATTGTAATAATAATTATCATCATATTTATCAACTGTCTGATAAAAGTGGAAGAATTCAAGTACCGAGAAAGTTCAAGTTTCTACTTAAAAGTTAATACATCCAGCGCGATTACCTGTTGAGAAATTCCAGTGATGGCGGGACTATTGTTCCTCGAGCGTAAACTATACAGTACAGTATACTATATAGTATACTATAAGAGAGGTGGATCGAAAAACTGATTACTTCGACGAGGACAAAGTGAAAGAGAAACGACGATGATTGCGGCGTCGATACAGCGCTCCTTTGGCTGAAACCAGTAATCCGCTGTAGACCGCGAGGATGATAAGAAGCTGGCGAATCGAAGCGGAACGGCGGGAGCGTGCAGCTCGGCGCCGCGACGAGTCGACGACGAGCCACGAGTCGACGAGGCAACGACGTAGTCAACGTAGCGACGCAGTCGACGAGTCGACGACATTGACGGAAACGAGTCAACGACGAGCTACGAGTCGACTCGTCGACGTCGAATTCGACGGAGCAACGAGTCGACGACATTGACGGAAACGAGGAAAAAGAGCAAACGCTCTCACAAAAGAGGAGACCTCCGCGCGCTCGTCCTCCTCGATCGTCTATCTCTCTCGTTCGTCTATCGCTGAACTCGATACCTGCGTCGTCGACCTGCCCGACTCCGTCGACGACGAAACGAGGAAAAAGGAGCTGGAAAGGTACCTTGTTACGCGACAAAAACCGGTGATAATTTTGAAAGGGCTCCGACAGCAATCGGGCGGGTCCCGCGCGCGCTTCTTTCGAATCGTCTTCGAGGATCAATGTTTTCCAGGAAGCTCCACCTACACCGCGAAAAGAGACGCAGTCGTTTGCACCTCGCTGCCATTTAATCGACCCTAACGCGTTACTTTTATTGAGCAGTAATTTGCTCGGCCATTAACGGGGACTGTCTCTTATCTGCTTCGAAACTGTGAACGATATCTGCTCACTGCAATCTGCCGCCAACCCTTTTCCTGAAGGGCCAATCGTCCGCTTGTAATTACAGTTAACCCTTCTGGAAGGTAGATAGCGCAGTATAATAATATTTTTTTAATTCCTTATTAGTAATTTAATATTCTTCTTTTCGTTTGTTATATTATAGATATATTTATATTTTTAGAAAAAATAGTATATCTTTTGTTTTGGTTCGTCTTGTATGTAAATTGATATTTTCAACCCCAAAACTACCGCCTTCGATTTTTTGACCTATCATGGCGTTGCGATCGACTTAAAATAAAAACTTAATGAACAAAATATTATTTACTATTTTTTAAAATATAACAGTCTCGGTGAAAACAATAATTAAACACACAATATTTTAGCGTTTATTTTAAATAGAATTGAAAAATATTATAGGGTCGCCGGTGA
This sequence comes from Augochlora pura, assembly GCF_028453695.1. Lineage (NCBI taxonomy): Eukaryota > Metazoa > Arthropoda > Insecta > Hymenoptera > Halictidae > Augochlora > Augochlora pura. The sequence goes on from NC_135781.1 coordinate 1,283,628, forward strand.
CCCCACGGGGGAGAGGGGTTTGCTCTATAGTTAATACCCTCATATTCGAATTCGTTTAAAAGGTAAGTTTCGACTACACCATCGGCACGTTTTCAATAATCCGACGGTTATTCAGACGAGCGCGAAGAGTCGTTCAAAAGGCCGTGCTAATGAAATTTGCAGAACGAAACAATCCCGCGAAAGTAACCCGGTTGAGAGTAAATCCTTGTACTCCGTAGTTTCTTTTAAAAACTTCGCGGGGCGTTTTCGAAGAAGCGTACAAAGTTCTGCACTTTGGTCGGGGCGATCCTAAATAAAAGCGTGCTTAAAGCTAATGCGGCGGCGGACGGGGTTGTTCGAGAAATATGTGACGACGGCGAGCGGCGAGGCTCTGTTAATAAAAAAAAAGGGGGTACGGCTGCGCCGTGGTCGTTCTTTCGGAAAATCGAGCAGAAAAGCGTCCTCTGATATTCTCGCTGCGAGGCCCTATCTACGTCGCGCGTCGCCGTCGGCGTCGGTTCTCAGGAACTCGACGGTCCTCGACGAGATACCGTTCGCGATACGTTAGAATACTCGTCGACGAAGCTGGGGCCACGCCCATGACTAGGTATCCCCGTCGATCTTCGCGAGCCGTTCTATCCGCGGCTCTATGGAGCACCTTGATAATTCGGGGCCCGGTTTACCACCATGCGATCCATGGTTTTTCGATCCTACTGGCGAATTAATTATTTTTTGAAATATGTACTTTAATAACTTTTTCAAGAGAATGTTAAGAGGAAGAAATTTTTGCAAAAATAATATATAGTTATGTAATAATTCGGTGGCCGGTTTCGCACGGCGATGCATGGTGTTTCGATCCTATGGGTGCTGAGGAAAAAAACAATATCTTCTAAATTAATTAATTTTTGAAATATGTACTTTAATAACTTTTTAAAGAGGATGTTAAAAGAGTATAATACTCTCGATCGACTATTACATTTACATTAACATTTTTTCCCGTGAACTTTGAATAAATTAATATTAAAAACCCCGCGACATAAGAAGCAAATCCTTTCAGAGTCAACGAGATCGCTAACCTCACTGTCGCGTTTTCAAGATATTTCCGGTTACTTTCTCGACTTTCCCCAATTATTCACGCAAATATATAGATCCTAGATTAGGCTGATGCCATTAAAAAAAAATAAAAAATTTTTGGGTTTTTTTAATACAGATCGTAGCACCGCGCGGCGATGAGAAACCGGTCGTGAATGCCGGCGAAGACGCAGCCGGTTGTAAATTCCCGGCGAAATGGAAAAACGTCAAGCCGTTGCCGACCGTTCTGCCGCGCGCGTTCTCGATAAGCCGAAACCGGGCGACTGCATGCCGGCATGCACATGCATACGTAAACAGACGTGCAATAGGCGCCGCGGCGCCCGTCGTCGTCGTCGTCGTCGCGTATATACACTCTCGCGCCGAGCCGAGCCGAGCCGAGTCACTCGGCCACGTGTGCGCGCGTAAAAGGAAACGATTGTTCAAAATTTGCGGGCTGCTTCTCTCGTCGACGTAACCGGGGGAGGGGGAGGGGGAGGGGGCCGCCGACGTCTTTTGACCGATTAATGGCACCGGTTCCCCCCCGGCTTTGATGGAATTCGCCGGCCATTGTCGGCGACATCCCGAGGAGAAATTTTTCGTTTCGCCGAATGGAGCCGCCGCGCCGTCCAGAATACGATGTGCACCGGCTACTCGAAGAATATCGGGGCACGCTTGGGTATGTTCCCACGTCATGACTCCGCAGTATAGTCGGAAGATGAATTTCCCCCATTGATTGCCGGATGAGACCGACATTTTTGTATTCCGGCTGCGTCGAGATAATTGTCCGGTCGACGAGAAAGCTTCCGGGTACCTTTTCCTTTATCTCATTTCTTCTAGGAGCCTTCCTTCTTTCTTAACCCCTTGCACTATAATAACGAGTCAGACTCGTGACGAATATTTCTTACATAATTTAGTAAATACGATTGCCAATCGTTTCTATTAAATCGAAACAAAATTTGAATCGTCCGTCATCGAAATCCGGGATTTAAAGTAATTTAAGACAATCGTGGTTCTTTTTTTAAGACAAATAAAATTACGATAATCGCGAAACAAAAATCCTTTTGTTGAAGGAAATTATTTAAGACGAAAAAGTGCTAATCAACGCAGTTCTAAAAGATATCATAGTGCAAGGGGTTCATAATTCCATGTATAATATAATAATCCTACTGTCTTTAATTACTATTATGTGTCTTGAAATCTAATTAAATAAAGATTACTGTATTTAATAACGTTTACGAAACGGTGATACGCTGCTAGACGATTTTTAATAAGACTTCGATAACTGTATAAAAATCACGAGTGAAACTCGTCAAAACGCAAGAAGGGGTTAACAACGCCTTCGTAATGCCGATAATTCGCTGCCGATAACAAACGCCTCAAAATATAAGGTCTATTTAACCCTTTAAGTACGGGTCACATCAATAAGCGTTTATAACGTTTTATAATGTTTGTATTATTGACATTCATTTAAATATAAACATGTTTTCTTTCTATTCGGAGCAAAATGTTTTGCGTCTGGCGTGTGCGATATCGGGATATATACCCGTACCGAAAGGGTTAAATAGAAGGTCGCTAATAGCCTTGCATCTGATGCGACGTAAAACCTCCAAGAAAAAAAAAAAAAAGAAAAAAGACAAACGCGTTTCGCGATCCACGATTACTCTCGACGACGATATTCAAATTGGTTATAGCCGATGCGACGCGAACTTACACCCATAACCACTTCCAGTTCCAAAGTAAAACACCCCCGTAACCCGAATACACGCGGAAGGATGCACCTCGAGGATCGACGACGACCGCCGTTTACGAGGCCCAGTTAACAAGCGAGTAAGAAGGAATTTCTGGCAGACAACAGGCAAAGTGGATATGTTTACATGAACCAATCGTCGCTCTCTCTCTCTCTCTCTCTCTCTCTCTCTCTCTCTTTCTCGCGAGCGCGCGCTCTCTGGAAAGTTTCCGACGTAAAGCGTACTTCCGCGGCGCTACTTCGAACGGAGCGATATAGTTCGAGGAGCAACGGGGATAGTTCGAGGGCAGAGATTTATGGCGCAGGGAGGGACGCCGAACTTGGCGCTCCCGGTTTACAATGCTCCCGCGACCGGGGAGATCCCTTTGATTTCGAACTGACGCGAAACGTTCTCTGCCGAGACCCCGGGAGCCGAGAGCTCCATAACTTATCTGCGAAATAAAGGACGGGAGCTGAGAGAGACCTGCGAGAGGTTAGAGAGAGCTGAGAGAGGTTAGAAAGATTGACACGCTGTGCAAAAATATTTGCAAGCTTGAAAGCCGAAACACGGTTCCAAATCAGTCGACGATTTTTCAATCTCCAAATTTGAATAACAAATCGAAAACTTGCGAAATTTCTCAAAGCTCTCTTGCTATCGAATTAATTACAACTCTTAAAACCTAGCTCCGATCACTAATAAATAAAACGCAACGACCACTGAACAAATAAACCTAAAACAAAAATATTAATCTTAAAACCACGCTCCGATCACTAATAAATAAAACCCAACGCCCACTGAACAAATAAACCTAAAACAAAAATATTAAAATCGTTTCCACAATTTCGCAGGGAAGCGGAAAAATAATAATAATAATATCCGCGTGGAAAGCGGCATTATTCCGGCGGAACGTGGCAACGTTCCGAAACATTTCTCCGTAGCCGAATAATTGGTCGCCGAAATTTCCGCGGGAATTGAGGCCGTTCCGAGAACCAGAGGAGGAAGCTATCGGTACGCGGCAGGGGCAGGGAGCCGAGGGGCAGGGAACCGAGGGGTAGGGAGAGAGAGAGAGAGAGAGTAAACGAAGCGGCACGAGCGCGGAAAGATCAGAAATTCCTAGAGAAATGGAAAATCGTCGGATAACGTGAAACTTCGGCCAGGTACGCTGGCGGAGACGGAATCGCGGGGAGGGGGGGGGGGGGGGAGACGAGAGGCGGAGGATCGCGGAGGGGTTGGTAGGTGAACGAAACTGCTGGTAGAAGCGAGCGAAACTGCTGGTAGAACGGAGCTTCGGTACGAGCGTATCCGATCGTATCCGACCGTAAATCAGCGAGCGCGGTAAATCGGGGTTCATCGACGGCGTTCCTTTTTCGGTTGTTCCGCCATTAGGGGCTTAACACGGCGTGATCGGGGGGAGGTCTCGTGGAAATTAAAGTCGGGACAAATGGCCGAGCCACGTCCCACCGCTCGATTTACTTCCCCGCATGTATGTACACCGAAACGTCTGCGGAACCATCCGCGCTCGGGTTTCGCCAACTTCGTCGACAGCCGCGGTGACTAAGAGTTACGGACAAGTTGCCGCGTTCGCTGGAGGACCCTCGCGACAGGCGGGTCTTCCCGCGTCCGAAACACGTAATTCGCGAGTGACCGGCTAATAGCCCGTGTCCGAGTGTTTCCGGCGGTTCGAGCTCGGTTGACCCATCGCCGCTGGACCGTGAAACTCTCCGACCCCCGCTATCCTGTCATTAATAATTCCGCGGACGACAGAAGCTTGCGAAGTCTGGATGAAACGAAACGTACCTATGTCGCGCGATGAATCGATTTCTATACTGATGTTCGCAACAAAAATTATAAATTTTAAAGTAATTAATTTATTATGTAAGTGATTTAATAACTTTGTAACCCTTTCGCGCCGAGCGTCGCATATACGAGAGATGTATACGAGACGATGATCATACAAGTGCCGTCTGTAGTCAATGGTGTTGGAGTGTTGGCTCTCCAGTCTTTGATTTTATGTTGTTGCTACAAACAGTAACAAAAGTTACTGTTGAACAGTAACAAAAATTATATATTAACCCTTTGCGGTCGGAGCCATTTTAACTTGAGATCCAAAATAGCGTTTCCACTTTAGATGTTAAGGTTATGTCCAGGTTCTCGCTATTTTTCATTAATAAATAGTTAACGACGCCTCGGAGAACATTTGTATAAAGGAAAAAGTTGCCTGAAATCTCCTCAAGAATCCCTGGAAGCTAGTCTTCCTGTATCGTTCGCCCATTTCCTGTGCCCCAATTATAAAGCGAGAAACTAAAGACAGCACGCGCGCGCTGTCTTTTTCTTCGGGAGTGCAGCCGCGTGGTCGGACCGCAGTTAGCGGTGCCATTACCGAGGTCCCGGCGCATATCGAAATTGAATTACCGGCGGATTTTCGTGGGCGGAAAGTTTGAATGGATCGGGAGAGGGAAGGCGAGAGAGGGTCTCGGCGAGGTCGGCGGCGGGTCGCTTCATGGTCGCAATTCGCGGTCGACGTCCCGGCCGCGAGTAAATTCGCGCGACCGCGGAATGGGTCCTCCATTAACGCGGACTCACGAGGGGAGGGGAGGGGGGGGGGGGGGGGGCTCGATCGCGGCGCCCCCCCGGTCAAAGGCGGGAAAGTTCAAGTCCCCGCGACAAACGGCGATTCGAAGCGCGCGAGCGCGAGAGCGCGTTGCCCTCCGGCGACCGGTGTGCATCCGCCGATCCTCTCGTGTCGGTGTACCGGAAGCACCGAAACCTAACGCAATTTGTACGCGGTGTTTTAATCGAATACGAACGACACCGAGCCCGCGAATCCGATTTCACGCGCGGACCGATAGCCTCCCCACCCACCCCTCTCCGCGCGCTCGCCTTTGCAACGGCCACGGCTCGATTAAAACGATTAAACGGGCGTTGGGGGGAGGGGGGGAGAGGGGGAGGGAGGGAATCGAATTCGCGGCGGCGCTGACTAAATACTGACAAAATACCCCGGGGCCGCAAGGAGGATTTTCGGAGTGGCCAACAAATGTTCTTCGAAAGCCTCCCTTCCCCTACCCCCTCCCCCCTTCTCACCGCGATCGCGCGCGCGCGCGTTCCATTATCCCTCGGTCGGCATTAATCAAGCCGCGTTTATGCCTCGTAATTAATGATCCGCGAGATAACACCCTCTGCGCGGCGGCGTCCCCCCCCCTTCCCCCCTCGGTGGGTAATTTCAATGATTTAATTAAACCGAGTCCCGATCGAAGGTGACCGATAACTTTTATCGATCACGCGGCACGGCGGTTCGGCACTGTTTTTCGATTAAACTCGGACCGCCGGTCTTTCGTAACCGCCCCCGATCTGAAAATTTGTGTGACAGTGTGCCGTGGGGTATTTCGTTCCTTGAAATATAACGCGTCGTAAATTGCGGCCGCGTATTCCGCGCGGCGGATGTTTAAACCCGTCTGCGCTATTATAACGAAACGGGGCCGTGATTTTGGGTGTAATCTATTGAATATGGGCGGGTCCTTTATTTCCTCTGAATTGAAAGAGAATTTGATCCTTTTTTGTTGTGAAAGTCGGGTAAAAAAATTCTAGGGAGTACGAAGACGTTTTTAAGACGTCTTAGAGACGTCTGGTGGACGACATTCGAGACGGTTTTAATTCTTTGCGATGTTATTTAACTACTCTCAGTTAGTAAAGATATTAGGTTAGTATTTTAGTTTTTATATAATATGAAAATATTTTACTTTATTATATAAATTTTAAATTTAAAAAAAGATTGATCGATTTTATTATTTTTTTTTAATCTTGTATATTGTGCATTACTGTTCGTTCAAAGGAAATTAATTCCGATCTGCATCACGTCTCGAATGTCCTAAATGTGTCCTAGTAACGTCTTAGAAAAGTATAACCATATAACCTAGAAATGTAACCATATAACCTAGAAAAGTATAATCATATAACCTAGAAAAGTATAACCATAAAACCTAGGAAAGTATAACCATATAACCTAGAAATGTAACCATGTAACCTAAAAAAGATAACCACAATTATCCTGCAAAATTATCCTAAAATTCAACAAATCAGCGCTTCCCCATAGAAATATCATTATCTCTAGAATTTTTAAATTATTTTAAAATAATTTCTAGAATTCTCCAAGTCTCCCGCCATGCTTGCACCTTGTTTTTGGTTTCCCAGAATAGCTATAGTCCGTTGGGGCCCCTTCCAAGATCCCAAGATCTCCGAGGTCCCTTCGAGGACCCTCCAAGGAGCTTATATGGGGCTCCTATGATCTTCGAGATCCCCCAAGGGTCTTTCCAAGAGACCTCGTGGGGTCCTTGGATCCCCTGAAATTCCTTGAAGTGCTCTCCCTTAGCCCTCTGATCCGTCATCTTCCTGTGCATTGCGGCTTGCGCCAACCAATTGTCCTTGTTTCGCAGTTCTAATTATTAGATATCAGCCACTTGCTTGCTGGTATATATGTACATAACCTGACATATACATATATATGTACGCAAATGTATACGTACATTTCGCAGACGATGTAAAATAGAGTTTAACATCGGCCGAAGGGCAGAGGCCAATAATAATCAAAATCGCGTTGTCGCGTTGCGTCATTATCGCTGCAAGCGTACACTATAATTAATTAATAACGTTATTAACCCATTAATAAAATTTATCAAAATTGTATTTTAATTTCATACGGGAGAAGTTATGAATATTATGTATAATATGTATAGTATATTTAAATTATGTTTACGTTAAAAATTTCTCAAAATATATTTCAGAAAATATTTTTAATAGACCTGTTAGCCTATTAAAATGTATAATAATATTAATAATATTACATGTAACAGTATAATTAATCGCACCATTTTTGCAACTGTACTATCAACGATGTTTATAAAAATTCCTAGCTTCGTTATTCATTTCTCCAAATATATTTTTTAAAATATTTCTAATACACCTCTGGACCAAACTGTACCCAACCACCGCGAGAATAAAAGTATCATCATACTAATCGCCACCGATACGTCTCGTTTCAGGCATAGAGAGGGCGCACAAGGAGGGTAGATTAGCGAGCCTGATAGGGGTGGAGGGCGGCCACGCGGTCGGGACGAGCCTGGCAGTTCTGAGGATGCTGTACGAGCTCGGCGCCAGATACCTCACCCTCACGCACACCTGTAATATACCTTGGTGAGTTCACGAATAAAGACGGCAACGATCATCACGGGACCCCATGTTCGCCTAAGCAACGCCGCGCAGGAAAGAGGATCGCTATCCAACGCGACAAATATCCTGTCCTGTCGATCGGCGTCACTCGTAGCGTGGCGCGGAAAGAACTCATGGGACACCCTAATATATTTACATATTTCGCTTCGTGACGAAAGGGTTAAAAATACCGGCGACACGGTAGCTTTTCATAGCTGGAAAACAACGCGGAGACAAACGTCCGCGTTCCTGAAACTGATGAAACCGCAGAGACACGCCAGATAGTCGGTCTATTTATACCGTCGGGGCGAGCGCAGCCGCTTTATCGCCGCACAATAAAAACCGCGCCGCAAATGACGCAACAAAGGGGCGCGAAACGCGCGGCCTCGAAAGTTTCGTCGACCGTGTTCTCGCCGTATCGCGCGCGCCTGGAAACAACCGCGGAGCACTGCGCGAACAATCAAATAAAATCAAACTTTCAATCCGAAACTGTCGCGCGCAGAGATCCGATTCCGCGCGTAGCCGCGGACGACCCGCCCGTAGATACGGAGTTCGTACCCCGGGAATAAAGTTCCGGCGAGCGCGCCTAACAGGATCAAAGTTCCATTGAAAATTGCGTTTCGCGAGTGCGACGCAAGCTTCTTCGAAGAATTCAAAGGCGTGCCGGGGCATGCACCGCGTGTATGCACATTGTACGCGCATGGCACGGGCGGACGTGAAAAGATCCGCGCGACCGGGCCACTCTCGCGGAAATCCTACCTGCCGATGAGATGGCTTCGATCGTCGCACAGCGAGCCGGATCCAGGGGGTTCGAGGACATTCTGTTATTACTTTTTGAACCATTACAGAGATTGCGACGAAATTCTTAAAGAAAGTATTTGGAAAATGTGTGGTCATTTTTAAGCGTGGATGTTGCAGTCGTCTTTAAATTATTTAAATTGTTTGATTATTATATCGAAAACAGAGTGTCGATGGATATGATCTTGTAATAGTTAGTTAAAGGAAATTGTTAGGAAAATATTCTAATTTGTTAGATTACTGAATTTATTGATGCTTAAAAGTTATTTCTTTTTCAAATATAGAATATTCTTGGAACTTGTCGCGTATTATTAGTAAGTATTACTTTTTTAATTTATTATTTTTAGTAACCGCTAGAACAAGGTATGATTTTTTTTACTACAAAAAAGGGTGATCTTTATTGTATAAAAAGGCGGAGTGAAAATACGCGACACCATAATCATAGCATCGCGAAAAAGGTGAAATTTAGTTTTATAAACTAAATATTGCATAAAACTCTAAAACAACTTTAAATATTGCATAAAATAACAAATAACTTTCTTCCCCTACAGATCTTTTCAAATCAATGCAAATTCCTTGATTATTGATTTGCAAGAATTTATTATTTATTAACAAATGTTAATAAATATTTATTACTCTGTTCATCAATAATTAAAAAAAAACACTCCGCAGACCTCTGTCCACTAAAAATCCGCCGTTCATCGAGTAATCGCGACTGCCGAGTCGTAGGACGTTGTAAATGTTTCACGGTCGAATTTAAAGTCGTCGGGCGTGTTGACGTTTTTACAGAAATCGCTCGGAAGCGGATCCGGTCGACATCGTGCTCCCGATCCGCTCCCCGGGGTGCCCTTTCAAACTTGCCACGGCAAACTCGAAACATTGGCAGGGTTTTTCTAATCTAGCGTCGCCAGACGTCGCAACACGGAAGTGTTTGTGTTCGGTTTGTAGAACGGTTCTTGCCTCTCGATTTTCTAGGGAATTGTTTTCCCGCGCTGGGGACTTAGTTCGAAATTGCATCGGAATGTAGCTAATACACGACGAGAATATAGCTGTACGACGAGAATATAGCGAATACGATAAATTCAGTGCAACTGCAAAGGGTTAATCATTCGAGTAAATCTAAATAAACAATGAATATAAATTCTCTTTATTCATCTTAGAAATTATTATTAAAAGAAATTAGAAAGAAGAAAAATCAAAAGATTATTAAAAGGAAAAAAAAGTTCTAATCTTTGCGAGCTGTAAAGAAAATAGTACGAGAAAGGTTAGGTTCACTATATAGCGCTTCGAGTTAGAATTCGAAGAAGATTGGAATCGGTCGTCTCCCGAGTCGTGAACCCGCGGCTCGCTTTTACAGGGGACGAACGATACGCGCGGTAACATTTTCCAGCGAGTGATCCCGGGTTCGTTAACAACCGGGCCCCCGGAGTAGAGCATCCCCGTGGCAGCCCCGTGGCCCAGTTTATGGGATCGTTGCCACCGGACTCTCGCAGGCAGAACAGACGGAGCAGCGTTCGCCCAGTTTTGGCTAGTTTACCGCGGTGTCCGAATAGCCGGGAGTATTTTTCACGATAAAAGTTGCCCGATAATGCGGTCCCCGTCGAATGTCGTCGGCCGACGACCATTTCAACTGGTGCGGCGACCATTTCAAGTGTCTCGCGCTGTGACGAGAGAGGAGCGAAGGGGGGCCAGGGTGGGGATGGCGAACAGGGGACCGGAAATTACGTAAGGGTTGCCGGTGGCGCTCGCGTCGACAGAAATATTATTCTAGGACAAACAATGGACGAATTCCCCCTTTACGAGGCGACACCCGGCTGCGACTAGGCAACGGGAAAAAAAACTGACGACGCGGAAAAGAGGGCGGAGAACAATAAAAAGCCCGGGGGACGCCGTGGTCCGCGAGTGTCGCGTCGCGCGAGGGCGCTAAGCTTCGAATTTATTTTAGCGTACGCATGGAAAATTAAACTTGTTACGACGGCCGGCGGTGCGCGCGCGCGCGCGTTTCAAATTACGACAGCTCGAAAAAAACCTTCGACGTCGTCGTCTCTGTCGCGTTATTTTCCGCCGGCGATTTCTGA